>NW_027370620.1:0-34640 GCF_046119375.1 Phyllobates terribilis
TACAATATTCATTGATTTTTGCCATTGAAAAACGTCCAGAAATGTTTGAAGCTACTGACTGAATGAAAGGAGCTGGCATCTCACTCTCTTTGAATCTTCTTTATCATGCTAGGATTAGCAGGAAAAAGCAAAAAATTTCAAATTGCACCGTGCAATGTGGAGATATTACTGTTTGTGCATTTACAATATTCATTGATTTTTGCCATTGAAAAACGTCCAGAAATGTTTGAAGCTACTGACTGAATGAAAGGAGCTGGCATCTCACTCTCTTTGAATCTTCTTTATCATGCTAGGATTAGCAGGAAAAAGCAAAAAATTTCAGAATTGCACCGTGCAATGTGGAGATATTACTGTTTGTGCATTTACAATATTCATTGATTTTTGCCATTGAAAAACATGTTTTTCATATACCAGAAATGTTTGAAGCTACTGACTGAATGAAAGGAGCTGGCATCTCACTCTCTTTGAATCTTCTTTATCATGCTAGGATTAACAGGAAAAAGCTAAAAATTTCAGAATTGCACCGTGCAATGTGGAGATATTACTGTTTGTGCATTTACAATATTCATTGATTTTTGCCATTGAAAAACATGTTTTTCATATACCAGAAATGTTTGAAGCTACTGACTGAATGAAAGGAGCTGGCATCTCACTCTCTTTGAATCTTCTTTATCATGCTAGGATTAACAGGAAAAAGCTAAAAATTTCAGAATTGCACCGTGCAATGTGGAGATATTACTGTTTGTGCATTTACAATATTCATTGATTTTTGCCATTGAAAAACATGTTTCATATACCAGAAATGTTTGAAGCTACTGACTGAATGAAAGGAGCTGGCATCTCACTCTCTTTGAATCTTCTTTATCATGCTAGGATTAACAGGAAAAAGCTAAAAATTTCAGAATTGCACCGTGCAATGTGGAGATATTACTGTTTGTGCATTTACAATATTCATTGATTTTTGCCATTGAAAAACATGTTTTTCATATACCAGAAATGTTTGAAGCTACTGACTGAATGAAAGGAGCTGGCATCTCACTCTCTTTGAATCTTCTTTATCATGCTAGGATTAACAGGAAAAAGCTAAAAATTTCAGAATTGCACCGTGCAATGTGGAGATATTACTGTTTGTGCATTTACAATATTCATTGATTTTTGCCATTGAAAAACATGTTTTTCATATACCAGAAATGTTTGAAGCTACTGACTGAATGAAAGGAGCTGGCATCTCACTCTCTTTGAATCTTCTTTATCATGCTAGGATTAACAGGAAAAAGCTAAAAATTTCAGAATTGCACCGTGCAATGTGGAGATATTACTGTTTGTGCATTTACAATATTCATTGATTTTTGCCATTGAAAAACATGTTTTTCATATACCAGAAATGTTTGAAGCTACTGACTGAATGAAAGGAGCTGGCATCTCACTCTCTTTGAATCTTCTTTATCATGCTAGGATTAACAGGAAAAAGCTAAAAATTTCAGAATTGCACCGTGCAATGTGGAGATATTACTGTTTGTGCATTTACAATATTCATTGATTTTTGCCATTGAAAAACGTTATACCAGAAATGTTTGAAGCTACTGACTGAATGAAAGGAGCTGGCATCTCACTCTCTTTGAATCTTCTTTATCATGCTAGGATTAACAGGAAAAAGCTAAAAATTTCAGAATTGCACCGTGCAATGTGGAGATATTACTGTTTGTGCATTTACAATATTCATTGATTTTTGCCATTGAAAAACATGTTTTTCATATACCAGAAATGTTTGAAGCTACTGACTGAATGAAAGGAGCTGGCATCTCACTCTCTTTGAATCTTCTTTATCATGCTAGGATTAACAGGAAAAAGCTAAAAATTTCAGAATTGCACCGTGCAATGTGGAGATATTACTGTTTGTGCATTTACAATATTCATTGATTTTTGCCATTGAAAAACATGTTTTTCATATACCAGAAATGTTTGAAGCTACTGACTGAATGAAAGGAGCTGGCATCTCACTCTCTTTGAATCTTCTTTATCATGCTAGGATTAACAGGAAAAAGCTAAAAATTTCAGAATTGCACCGTGCAATGTGGAGATATTACTGTTTGTGCATTTACAATATTCATTGATTTTTGCCATTGAAAAACATGTTTTTCATATACCAGAAATGTTTGAAGCTACTGACTGAATGAAAGGAGCTGGCATCTCACTCTCTTTGAATCTTCTTTATCATGCTAGGATTAACAGGAAAAAGCTAAAAATTTCAGAATTGCACCGTGCAATGTGGAGATATTACTGTTTGTGCATTTACAATATTCATTGATTTTTGCCATTGAAAAACATGTTTTTCATATACCAGAAATGTTTGAAGCTACTGACTGAATGAAAGGAGCTGGCATCTCACTCTCTTTGAATCTTCTTTATCATGCTAGGATTAACAGGAAAAAGCTAAAAATTTCAGAATTGCACCGTGCAATGTGGAGATATTACTGTTTGTGCATTTACAATATTCATTGATTTTTGCCATTGAAAAACATGTTTTTCATATACCAGAAATGTTTGAAGCTACTGACTGAATGAAAGGAGCTGGCATCTCACTCTCTTTGAATCTTCTTTATCATGCTAGGATTAACAGGAAAAAGCTAAAAATTTCAGAATTGCACCGTGCAATGTGGAGATATTACTGTTTGTGCATTTACAATATTCATTGATTTTTGCCATTGAAAAACATGTTTTTCATATACCAGAAATGTTTGAAGCTACTGACTGAATGAAAGGAGCTGGCATCTCACTCTCTTTGAATCTTCTTTATCATGCTAGGATTAACAGGAAAAAGCTAAAAATTTCAGAATTGCACCGTGCAATGTGGAGATATTACTGTTTGTGCATTTACAATATTCATTGATTTTTGCCATTGAAAAACATGTTTTTCATATACCAGAAATGTTTGAAGCTACTGACTGAATGAAAGGAGCTGGCATCTCACTCTCTTTGAATCTTCTTTATCATGCTAGGATTAACAGGAAAAAGCTAAAAATTTCAGAATTGCACCGTGCAATGTGGAGATATTACTGTTTGTGCATTTACAATATTCATTGATTTTTGCCATTGAAAAACGTTCATCCAGAAATGTTTGAAGCTACTGACTGAATGAAAGGAGCTGGCATCTCACTCTCTTTGAATCTTCTTTATCATGCTAGGATTAACAGGAAAAAGCTAAAAATTTCAGAATTGCACCGTGCAATGTGGAGATATTACTGTTTGTGCATTTACAATATTCATTGATTTTTGCCATTGAAAAACATGTTTTTCATATACCAGAAATGTTTGAAGCTACTGACTGAATGAAAGGAGCTGGCATCTCACTCTCTTTGAATCTTCTTTATCATGCTAGGATTAGCAGGAAAAAGCAAAAAATTTCAGAATTGCACCGTGCAATGTGGAGATATTACTGTTTGTGCATTTACAATATTCATTGATTTTTGCCATTGAAAAACATGTTTTTCATATACCAGAAATGTTTGAAGCTACTGACTGAATGAAAGGAGCTGGCATCTCACTCTCTTTGAATCTTCTTTATCATGCTAGGATTAACAGGAAAAAGCTAAAAATTTCAGAATTGCACCGTGCAATGTGGAGATATTACTGTTTGTGCATTTACAATATTCATTGATTTTTGCCATTGAAAAACATGTTTGTCATATACCAGAAATGTTTGAAGCTACTGACTGAATGAAAGGAGCTGGCATCTCACTCTCTTTGAATCTTCTTTATCATGCTAGGATTAGCAGGAAAAAGCAAAAAATTTCAGAATTGCACCGTGCAATGTGGAGATATTACTGTTTGTGCATTTACAATATTCATTGATTTTTGCCATTGAAAAACATGTTTTTCATATACCAGAAATGTTTGAAGCTACTGACTGAATGAAAGGAGCTGGCATCTCACTCTCTTTGAATCTTCTTTATCATGCTAGGATTAACAGGAAAAAGCTAAAAATTTCAGAATTGCACCGTGCAATGTGGAGATATTACTGTTTGTGCATTTACAATATTCATTGATTTTTGCCATTGAAAAACATGTTTTTCATATACCAGAAATGTTTGAAGCTACTGACTGAATGAAAGGAGCTGGCATCTCACTCTCTTTGAATCTTCTTTATCATGCTAGGATTAACAGGAAAAAGCTAAAAATTTCAGAATTGCACCGTGCAATGTGGAGATATTACTGTTTGTGCATTTACAATATTCATTGATTTTTGCCATTGAAAAACGTCCAGAAATGTTTGAAGCTACTGACTGAATGAAAGGAGCTGGCATCTCACTCTCTTTGAATCTTCTTTATCATGCTAGGATTAGCAGGAAAAAGCTAAAAATTTCAGAATTGCACCGTGCAATGTGGAGATATTACTGTTTGTGCATTTACAATATTCATTGATTTTTGCCATTGAAAAACGTCCAGAAATGTTTGAAGCTACTGACTGAATGAAAGGAGCTGGCATCTCACTCTCTTTGAATCTTCTTTATCATGCTAGGATTAGCAGGAAAAAGCAAAAAATTTCAAATTGCACCGTGCAATGTGGAGATATTACTGTTTGTGCATTTACAATATTCATTGATTTTTGCCATTGAAAAACGTCCAGAAATGTTTGAAGCTACTGACTGAATGAAAGGAGCTGGCATCTCACTCTCTTTGAATCTTCTTTATCATGCTAGGATTAGCAGGAAAAAGCAAAAAATTTCAGAATTGCACCGTGCAATGTGGAGATATTACTGTTTGTGCATTTACAATATTCATTGATTTTTGCCATTGAAAAACATGTTTTTCATATACCAGAAATGTTTGAAGCTACTGACTGAATGAAAGGAGCTGGCATCTCACTCTCTTTGAATCTTCTTTATCATGCTAGGATTAACAGGAAAAAGCTAAAAATTTCAGAATTGCACCGTGCAATGTGGAGATATTACTGTTTGTGCATTTACAATATTCATTGATTTTTGCCATTGAAAAACATGTTTTTCATATACCAGAAATGTTTGAAGCTACTGACTGAATGAAAGGAGCTGGCATCTCACTCTCTTTGAATCTTCTTTATCATGCTAGGATTAGCAGGAAAAAGCAAAAAATTTCAGAATTGCACCGTGCAATGTGGAGATATTACTGTTTGTGCATTTACAATATTCATTGATTTTTGCCATTGAAAAACATGTTTTTCATATACCAGAAATGTTTGAAGCTACTGACTGAATGAAAGGAGCTGGCATCTCACTCTCTTTGAATCTTCTTTATCATGCTAGGATTAACAGGAAAAAGCTAAAAATTTCAGAATTGCACCGTGCAATGTGGAGATATTACTGTTTGTGCATTTACAATATTCATTGATTTTTGCCATTGAAAAACATGTTTTTCATATACCAGAAATGTTTGAAGCTACTGACTGAATGAAAGGAGCTGGCATCTCACTCTCTTTGAATCTTCTTTATCATGCTAGGATTAACAGGAAAAAGCTAAAAATTTCAGAATTGCACCGTGCAATGTGGAGATATTACTGTTTGTGCATTTACAATATTCATTGATTTTTGCCATTGAAAAACATGTTTTTCATATACCAGAAATGTTTGAAGCTACTGACTGAATGAAAGGAGCTGGCATCTCACTCTCTTTGAATCTTCTTTATCATGCTAGGATTAACAGGAAAAAGCTAAAAATTTCAGAATTGCACCGTGCAATGTGGAGATATTACTGTTTGTGCATTTACAATATTCATTGATTTTTGCCATTGAAAAACATGTTTTTCATATACCAGAAATGTTTGAAGCTACTGACTGAATGAAAGGAGCTGGCATCTCACTCTCTTTGAATCTTCTTTATCATGCTAGGATTAACAGGAAAAAGCTAAAAATTTCAGAATTGCACCGTGCAATGTGGAGATATTACTGTTTGTGCATTTACAATATTCATTGATTTTTGCCATTGAAAAACATGTTTTTCATATACCAGAAATGTTTGAAGCTACTGACTGAATGAAAGGAGCTGGCATCTCACTCTCTTTGAATCTTCTTTATCATGCTAGGATTAACAGGAAAAAGCTAAAAATTTCAGAATTGCACCGTGCAATGTGGAGATATTACTGTTTGTGCATTTACAATATTCATTGATTTTTGCCATTGAAAAACATGTTTTTCATATACCAGAAATGTTTGAAGCTACTGACTGAATGAAAGGAGCTGGCATCTCACTCTCTTTGAATCTTCTTTATCATGCTAGGATTAACAGGAAAAAGCTAAAAATTTCAGAATTGCACCGTGCAATGTGGAGATATTACTGTTTGTGCATTTACAATATTCATTGATTTTTGCCATTGAAAAACGTCCAGAAATGTTTGAAGCTACTGACTGAATGAAAGGAGCTGGCATCTCACTCTCTTTGAATCTTCTTTATCATGCTAGGATTAACAGGAAAAAGCTAAAAATTTCAGAATTGCACCGTGCAATGTGGAGATATTACTGTTTGTGCATTTACAATATTCATTGATTTTTGCCATTGAAAAACATGTTTTTCATATACCAGAAATGTTTGAAGCTACTGACTGAATGAAAGGAGCTGGCATCTCACTCTCTTTGAATCTTCTTTATCATGCTAGGATTAACAGGAAAAAGCTAAAAATTTCAGAATTGCACCGTGCAATGTGGAGATATTACTGTTTGTGCATTTACAATATTCATTGATTTTTGCCATTGAAAAACATGTTTTTCATATACCAGAAATGTTTGAAGCTACTGACTGAATGAAAGGAGCTGGCATCTCACTCTCTTTGAATCTTCTTTATCATGCTAGGATTAACAGGAAAAAGCTAAAAATTTCAGAATTGCACCGTGCAATGTGGAGATATTACTGTTTGTGCATTTACAATATTCATTGATTTTTGCCATTGAAAAACGTCCAGAAATGTTTGAAGCTACTGACTGAATGAAAGGAGCTGGCATCTCACTCTCTTTGAATCTTCTTTATCATGCTAGGATTAACAGGAAAAAGCTAAAAATTTCAGAATTGCACCGTGCAATGTGGAGATATTACTGTTTGTGCATTTACAATATTCATTGATTTTTGCCATTGAAAAACATGTTTTTCATATACCAGAAATGTTTGAAGCTACTGACTGAATGAAAGGAGCTGGCATCTCACTCTCTTTGAATCTTCTTTATCATGCTAGGATTAGCAGGAAAAAGCAAAAAATTTCAGAATTGCACCGTGCAATGTGGAGATATTACTGTTTGTGCATTTACAATATTCATTGATTTTTGCCATTGAAAAACATGTTTTTCATATACCAGAAATGTTTGAAGCTACTGACTGAATGAAAGGAGCTGGCATCTCACTCTCTTTGAATCTTCTTTATCATGCTAGGATTAACAGGAAAAAGCTAAAAATTTCAGAATTGCACCGTGCAATGTGGAGATATTACTGTTTGTGCATTTACAATATTCATTGATTTTTGCCATTGAAAAACGTCCAGAAATGTTTGAAGCTACTGACTGAATGAAAGGAGCTGGCATCTCACTCTCTTTGAATCTTCTTTATCATGCTAGGATTAGCAGGAAAAAGCAAAAAATTTCAGAATTGCACCGTGCAATGTGGAGATATTACTGTTTGTGCATTTACAATATTCATTGATTTTTGCCATTGAAAAACATGTTTTTCATATACCAGAAATGTTTGAAGCTACTGACTGAATGAAAGGAGCTGGCATCTCACTCTCTTTGAATCTTCTTTATCATGCTAGGATTAACAGGAAAAAGCTAAAAATTTCAGAATTGCACCGTGCAATGTGGAGATATTACTGTTTGTGCATTTACAATATTCATTGATTTTTGCCATTGAAAAACATGTTTTTCATATACCAGAAATGTTTGAAGCTACTGACTGAATGAAAGGAGCTGGCATCTCACTCTCTTTGAATCTTCTTTATCATGCTAGGATTAACAGGAAAAAGCTAAAAATTTCAGAATTGCACCGTGCAATGTGGAGATATTACTGTTTGTGCATTTACAATATTCATTGATTTTTGCCATTGAAAAACGTCCAGAAATGTTTGAAGCTACTGACTGAATGAAAGGAGCTGGCATCTCACTCTCTTTGAATCTTCTTTATCATGCTAGGATTAGCAGGAAAAAGCTAAAAATTTCAGAATTGCACCGTGCAATGTGGAGATATTACTGTTTGTGCATTTACAATATTCATTGATTTTTGCCATTGAAAAACGTCCAGAAATGTTTGAAGCTACTGACTGAATGAAAGGAGCTGGCATCTCACTCTCTTTGAATCTTCTTTATCATGCTAGGATTAGCAGGAAAAAGCAAAAAATTTCAAATTGCACCGTGCAATGTGGAGATATTACTGTTTGTGCATTTACAATATTCATTGATTTTTGCCATTGAAAAACGTCCAGAAATGTTTGAAGCTACTGACTGAATGAAAGGAGCTGGCATCTCACTCTCTTTGAATCTTCTTTATCATGCTAGGATTAGCAGGAAAAAGCAAAAAATTTCAGAATTGCACCGTGCAATGTGGAGATATTACTGTTTGTGCATTTACAATATTCATTGATTTTTGCCATTGAAAAACATGTTTTTCATATACCAGAAATGTTTGAAGCTACTGACTGAATGAAAGGAGCTGGCATCTCACTCTCTTTGAATCTTCTTTATCATGCTAGGATTAACAGGAAAAAGCTAAAAATTTCAGAATTGCACCGTGCAATGTGGAGATATTACTGTTTGTGCATTTACAATATTCATTGATTTTTGCCATTGAAAAACATGTTTTTCATATACCAGAAATGTTTGAAGCTACTGACTGAATGAAAGGAGCTGGCATCTCACTCTCTTTGAATCTTCTTTATCATGCTAGGATTAACAGGAAAAAGCTAAAAATTTCAGAATTGCACCGTGCAATGTGGAGATATTACTGTTTGTGCATTTACAATATTCATTGATTTTTGCCATTGAAAAACATGTTTTTCATATACCAGAAATGTTTGAAGCTACTGACTGAATGAAAGGAGCTGGCATCTCACTCTCTTTGAATCTTCTTTATCATGCTAGGATTAACAGGAAAAAGCTAAAAATTTCAGAATTGCACCGTGCAATGTGGAGATATTACTGTTTGTGCATTTACAATATTCATTGATTTTTGCCATTGAAAAACATGTTTTTCATATACCAGAAATGTTTGAAGCTACTGACTGAATGAAAGGAGCTGGCATCTCACTCTCTTTGAATCTTCTTTATCATGCTAGGATTAACAGGAAAAAGCTAAAAATTTCAGAATTGCACCGTGCAATGTGGAGATATTACTGTTTGTGCATTTACAATATTCATTGATTTTTGCCATTGAAAAACATGTTTTTCATATACCAGAAATGTTTGAAGCTACTGACTGAATGAAAGGAGCTGGCATCTCACTCTCTTTGAATCTTCTTTATCATGCTAGGATTAACAGGAAAAAGCTAAAAATTTCAGAATTGCACCGTGCAATGTGGAGATATTACTGTTTGTGCATTTACAATATTCATTGATTTTTGCCATTGAAAAACATGTTTTTCATATACCAGAAATGTTTGAAGCTACTGACTGAATGAAAGGAGCTGGCATCTCACTCTCTTTGAATCTTCTTTATCATGCTAGGATTAACAGGAAAAAGCTAAAAATTTCAGAATTGCACCGTGCAATGTGGAGATATTACTGTTTGTGCATTTACAATATTCATTGATTTTTGCCATTGAAAAACGTCCAGAAATGTTTGAAGCTACTGACTGAATGAAAGGAGCTGGCATCTCACTCTCTTTGAATCTTCTTTATCATGCTAGGATTAACAGGAAAAAGCTAAAAATTTCAGAATTGCACCGTGCAATGTGGAGATATTACTGTTTGTGCATTTACAATATTCATTGATTTTTGCCATTGAAAAACATGTTTTTCATATACCAGAAATGTTTGAAGCTACTGACTGAATGAAAGGAGCTGGCATCTCACTCTCTTTGAATCTTCTTTATCATGCTAGGATTAGCAGGAAAAAGCAAAAAATTTCAGAATTGCACCGTGCAATGTGGAGATATTACTGTTTGTGCATTTACAATATTCATTGATTTTTGCCATTGAAAAACATGTTTTTCATATACCAGAAATGTTTGAAGCTACTGACTGAATGAAAGGAGCTGGCATCTCACTCTCTTTGAATCTTCTTTATCATGCTAGGATTAACAGGAAAAAGCTAAAAATTTCAGAATTGCACCGTGCAATGTGGAGATATTACTGTTTGTGCATTTACAATATTCATTGATTTTTGCCATTGAAAAACGTCCAGAAATGTTTGAAGCTACTGACTGAATGAAAGGAGCTGGCATCTCACTCTCTTTGAATCTTCTTTATCATGCTAGGATTAGCAGGAAAAAGCAAAAAATTTCAGAATTGCACCGTGCAATGTGGAGATATTACTGTTTGTGCATTTACAATATTCATTGATTTTTGCCATTGAAAAACATGTTTTTCATATACCAGAAATGTTTGAAGCTACTGACTGAATGAAAGGAGCTGGCATCTCACTCTCTTTGAATCTTCTTTATCATGCTAGGATTAACAGGAAAAAGCTAAAAATTTCAGAATTGCACCGTGCAATGTGGAGATATTACTGTTTGTGCATTTACAATATTCATTGATTTTTGCCATTGAAAAACGTCCAGAAATGTTTGAAGCTACTGACTGAATGAAAGGAGCTGGCATCTCACTCTCTTTGAATCTTCTTTATCATGCTAGGATTAGCAGGAAAAAGCAAAAAATTTCAGAATTGCACCGTGCAATGTGGAGATATTACTGTTTGTGCATTTACAATATTCATTGATTTTTGCCATTGAAAAACATGTTTTTCATATACCAGAAATGTTTGAAGCTACTGACTGAATGAAAGGAGCTGGCATCTCACTCTCTTTGAATCTTCTTTATCATGCTAGGATTAACAGGAAAAAGCTAAAAATTTCAGAATTGCACCGTGCAATGTGGAGATATTACTGTTTGTGCATTTGCAATATTCATTGATTTTTGCCATTGAAAAACATGTTTTTCATATACCAGAAATGTTTGAAGCTACTGACTGAATGAAAGGAGCTGGCATCTCACTCTCTTTGAATCTTCTTTATCATGCTAGGATTAACAGGAAAAAGCTAAAAATTTCAGAATTGCACCGTGCAATGTGGAGATATTACTGTTTGTGCATTTACAATATTCATTGATTTTTGCCATTGAAAAACATGTTTTTCATATACCAGAAATGTTTGAAGCTACTGACTGAATGAAAGGAGCTGGCATCTCACTCTCTTTGAATCTTCTTTATCATGCTAGGATTAACAGGAAAAAGCTAAAAATTTCAGAATTGCACCGTGCAATGTGGAGATATTACTGTTTGTGCATTTACAATATTCATTGATTTTTGCCATTGAAAAACGTCCAGAAATGTTTGAAGCTACTGACTGAATGAAAGGAGCTGGCATCTCACTCTCTTTGAATCTTCTTTATCATGCTAGGATTAGCAGGAAAAAGCTAAAAATTTCAGAATTGCACCGTGCAATGTGGAGATATTACTGTTTGTGCATTTACAATATTCATTGATTTTTGCCATTGAAAAACATGTTTTTCATATACCAGAAATGTTTGAAGCTACTGACTGAATGAAAGGAGCTGGCATCTCACTCTCTTTGAATCTTCTTTATCATGCTAGGATTAACAGGAAAAAGCAAAAAATTTCAGAATTGCACCGTGCAATGTGGAGATATTACTGTTTGTGCATTTACAATATTCATTGATTTTTGCCATTGAAAAACGTCCAGAAATGTTTGAAGCTACTGACTGAATGAAAGGAGCTGGCATCTCACTCTCTTTGAATCTTCTTTATCATGCTAGGATTAACAGGAAAAAGCAAAAAATTTCAGAATTGCACCGTGCAATGTGGAGATATTACTGTTTGTGCATTTACAATATTCATTGATTTTTGCCATTGAAAAACGTCCAGAAATGTTTGAAGCTACTGACTGAATGAAAGGAGCTGGCATCTCACTCTCTTTGAATCTTCTTTATCATGCTAGGATTAGCAGGAAAAAGCAAAAAATTTCAGAATTGCACCGTGCAATGTGGAGATATTACTGTTTGTGCATTTACAATATTCATTGATTTTTGCCATTGAAAAACATGTTTTTCATATACCAGAAATGTTTGAAGCTACTGACTGAATGAAAGGAGCTGGCATCTCACTCTCTTTGAATCTTCTTTATCATGCTAGGATTAACAGGAAAAAGCTAAAAATTTCAGAATTGCACCGTGCAATGTGGAGATATTACTGTTTGTGCATTTACAATATTCATTGATTTTTGCCATTGAAAAACGTCCAGAAATGTTTGAAGCTACTGACAATGAAAGGAGCTGGCATCTCACTCTCTTTGAATCTTCTTTATCATGCTAGGATTAACAGGAAAAAGCTAAAAATTTCAGAATTGCACCGTGCAATGTGGAGATATTACTGTTTGTGCATTTACAATATTCATTGATTTTTGCCATTGAAAAACGTCCAGAAATGTTTGAAGCTACTGACTGAATGAAAGGAGCTGGCATCTCACTCTCTTTGAATCTTCTTTATCATGCTAGGATTAGCAGGAAAAAGCAAAAAATTTCAGAATTGCACCGTGCAATGTGGAGATATTACTGTTTGTGCATTTACAATATTCATTGATTTTTGCCATTGAAAAACGTCCAGAAATGTTTGAAGCTACTGACTGAATGAAAGGAGCTGGCATCTCACTCTCTTTGAATCTTCTTTATCATGCTAGGATTAGCAGGAAAAAGCAAAAAATTTCAGAATTGCACCGTGCAATGTGGAGATATTACTGTTTGTGCATTTACAATATTCATTGATTTTTGCCATTGAAAAACATGTTTTTCATATACCAGAAATGTTTGAAGCTACTGACTGAATGAAAGGAGCTGGCATCTCACTCTCTTTGAATCTTCTTTATCATGCTAGGATTAACAGGAAAAAGCTAAAAATTTCAGAATTGCACCGTGCAATGTGGAGATATTACTGTTTGTGCATTTACAATATTCATTGATTTTTGCCATTGAAAAACATGTTTTTCATATACCAGAAATGTTTGAAGCTACTGACTGAATGAAAGGAGCTGGCATCTCACTCTCTTTGAATCTTCTTTATCATGCTAGGATTAACAGGAAAAAGCTAAAAATTTCAGAATTGCACCGTGCAATGTGGAGATATTACTGTTTGTGCATTTACAATATTCATTGATTTTTGCCATTGAAAAACATGTTTTTCATATACCAGAAATGTTTGAAGCTACTGACTGAATGAAAGGAGCTGGCATCTCACTCTCTTTGAATCTTCTTTATCATGCTAGGATTAACAGGAAAAAGCTAAAAATTTCAGAATTGCACCGTGCAATGTGGAGATATTACTGTTTGTGCATTTACAATATTCATTGATTTTTGCCATTGAAAAACATGTTTTTCATATACCAGAAATGTTTGAAGCTACTGACTGAATGAAAGGAGCTGGCATCTCACTCTCTTTGAATCTTCTTTATCATGCTAGGATTAGCAGGAAAAAGCAAAAAATTTCAGAATTGCACCGTGCAATGTGGAGATATTACTGTTTGTGCATTTACAATATTCATTGATTTTTGCCATTGAAAAACATGTTTTTCATATACCAGAAATGTTTGAAGCTACTGACTGAATGAAAGGAGCTGGCATCTCACTCTCTTTGAATCTTCTTTATCATGCTAGGATTAACAGGAAAAAGCTAAAAATTTCAGAATTGCACCGTGCAATGTGGAGATATTACTGTTTGTGCATTTACAATATTCATTGATTTTTGCCATTGAAAAACGTCCAGAAATGTTTGAAGCTACTGACTGAATGAAAGGAGCTGGCATCTCACTCTCTTTGAATCTTCTTTATCATGCTAGGATTAGCAGGAAAAAGCAAAAAATTTCAGAATTGCACCGTGCAATGTGGAGATATTACTGTTTGTGCATTTACAATATTCATTGATTTTTGCCATTGAAAAACATGTTTTTCATATACCAGAAATGTTTGAAGCTACTGACTGAATGAAAGGAGCTGGCATCTCACTCTCTTTGAATCTTCTTTATCATGCTAGGATTAACAGGAAAAAGCTAAAAATTTCAGAATTGCACCGTGCAATGTGGAGATATTACTGTTTGTGCATTTACAATATTCATTGATTTTTGCCATTGAAAAACGTCCAGAAATGTTTGAAGCTACTGACTGAATGAAAGGAGCTGGCATCTCACTCTCTTTGAATCTTCTTTATCATGCTAGGATTAGCAGGAAAAAGCAAAAAATTTCAGAATTGCACCGTGCAATGTGGAGATATTACTGTTTGTGCATTTACAATATTCATTGATTTTTGCCATTGAAAAACATGTTTTTCATATACCAGAAATGTTTGAAGCTACTGACTGAATGAAAGGAGCTGGCATCTCACTCTCTTTGAATCTTCTTTATCATGCTAGGATTAACAGGAAAAAGCTAAAAATTTCAGAATTGCACCGTGCAATGTGGAGATATTACTGTTTGTGCATTTGCAATATTCATTGATTTTTGCCATTGAAAAACATGTTTTTCATATACCAGAAATGTTTGAAGCTACTGACTGAATGAAAGGAGCTGGCATCTCACTCTCTTTGAATCTTCTTTATCATGCTAGGATTAACAGGAAAAAGCTAAAAATTTCAGAATTGCACCGTGCAATGTGGAGATATTACTGTTTGTGCATTTACAATATTCATTGATTTTTGCCATTGAAAAACATGTTTTTCATATACCAGAAATGTTTGAAGCTACTGACTGAATGAAAGGAGCTGGCATCTCACTCTCTTTGAATCTTCTTTATCATGCTAGGATTAACAGGAAAAAGCTAAAAATTTCAGAATTGCACCGTGCAATGTGGAGATATTACTGTTTGTGCATTTACAATATTCATTGATTTTTGCCATTGAAAAACGTCCAGAAATGTTTGAAGCTACTGACTGAATGAAAGGAGCTGGCATCTCACTCTCTTTGAATCTTCTTTATCATGCTAGGATTAGCAGGAAAAAGCTAAAAATTTCAGAATTGCACCGTGCAATGTGGAGATATTACTGTTTGTGCATTTACAATATTCATTGATTTTTGCCATTGAAAAACATGTTTTTCATATACCAGAAATGTTTGAAGCTACTGACTGAATGAAAGGAGCTGGCATCTCACTCTCTTTGAATCTTCTTTATCATGCTAGGATTAACAGGAAAAAGCAAAAAATTTCAGAATTGCACCGTGCAATGTGGAGATATTACTGTTTGTGCATTTACAATATTCATTGATTTTTGCCATTGAAAAACGTCCAGAAATGTTTGAAGCTACTGACTGAATGAAAGGAGCTGGCATCTCACTCTCTTTGAATCTTCTTTATCATGCTAGGATTAACAGGAAAAAGCAAAAAATTTCAGAATTGCACCGTGCAATGTGGAGATATTACTGTTTGTGCATTTACAATATTCATTGATTTTTGCCATTGAAAAACGTCCAGAAATGTTTGAAGCTACTGACTGAATGAAAGGAGCTGGCATCTCACTCTCTTTGAATCTTCTTTATCATGCTAGGATTAGCAGGAAAAAGCAAAAAATTTCAGAATTGCACCGTGCAATGTGGAGATATTACTGTTTGTGCATTTACAATATTCATTGATTTTTGCCATTGAAAAACATGTTTTTCATATACCAGAAATGTTTGAAGCTACTGACTGAATGAAAGGAGCTGGCATCTCACTCTCTTTGAATCTTCTTTATCATGCTAGGATTAACAGGAAAAAGCTAAAAATTTCAGAATTGCACCGTGCAATGTGGAGATATTACTGTTTGTGCATTTACAATATTCATTGATTTTTGCCATTGAAAAACGTCCAGAAATGTTTGAAGCTACTGACAATGAAAGGAGCTGGCATCTCACTCTCTTTGAATCTTCTTTATCATGCTAGGATTAACAGGAAAAAGCTAAAAATTTCAGAATTGCACCGTGCAATGTGGAGATATTACTGTTTGTGCATTTACAATATTCATTGATTTTTGCCATTGAAAAACGTCCAGAAATGTTTGAAGCTACTGACTGAATGAAAGGAGCTGGCATCTCACTCTCTTTGAATCTTCTTTATCATGCTAGGATTAGCAGGAAAAAGCAAAAAATTTCAGAATTGCACCGTGCAATGTGGAGATATTACTGTTTGTGCATTTACAATATTCATTGATTTTTGCCATTGAAAAACGTCCAGAAATGTTTGAAGCTACTGACTGAATGAAAGGAGCTGGCATCTCACTCTCTTTGAATCTTCTTTATCATGCTAGGATTAGCAGGAAAAAGCAAAAAATTTCAGAATTGCACCGTGCAATGTGGAGATATTACTGTTTGTGCATTTACAATATTCATTGATTTTTGCCATTGAAAAACATGTTTTTCATATACCAGAAATGTTTGAAGCTACTGACTGAATGAAAGGAGCTGGCATCTCACTCTCTTTGAATCTTCTTTATCATGCTAGGATTAACAGGAAAAAGCTAAAAATTTCAGAATTGCACCGTGCAATGTGGAGATATTACTGTTTGTGCATTTACAATATTCATTGATTTTTGCCATTGAAAAACATGTTTTTCATATACCAGAAATGTTTGAAGCTACTGACTGAATGAAAGGAGCTGGCATCTCACTCTCTTTGAATCTTCTTTATCATGCTAGGATTAACAGGAAAAAGCTAAAAATTTCAGAATTGCACCGTGCAATGTGGAGATATTACTGTTTGTGCATTTACAATATTCATTGATTTTTGCCATTGAAAAACATGTTTTTCATATACCAGAAATGTTTGAAGCTACTGACTGAATGAAAGGAGCTGGCATCTCACTCTCTTTGAATCTTCTTTATCATGCTAGGATTAACAGGAAAAAGCTAAAAATTTCAGAATTGCACCGTGCAATGTGGAGATATTACTGTTTGTGCATTTACAATATTCATTGATTTTTGCCATTGAAAAACATGTTTTTCATATACCAGAAATGTTTGAAGCTACTGACTGAATGAAAGGAGCTGGCATCTCACTCTCTTTGAATCTTCTTTATCATGCTAGGATTAGCAGGAAAAAGCTAAAAATTTCAGAATTGCACCGTGCAATGTGGAGATATTACTGTTTGTGCATTTACAATATTCATTGATTTTTGCCATTGAAAAACGTCCAGAAATGTTTGAAGCTACTGACTGAATGAAAGGAGCTGGCATCTCACTCTCTTTGAATCTTCTTTATCATGCTAGGATTAGCAGGAAAAAGCAAAAAATTTCAGAATTGCACCGTGCAATGTGGAGATATTACTGTTTGTGCATTTACAATATTCATTGATTTTTGCCATTGAAAAACATGTTTTTCATATACCAGAAATGTTTGAAGCTACTGACTGAATGAAAGGAGCTGGCATCTCACTCTCTTTGAATCTTCTTTATCATGCTAGGATTAACAGGAAAAAGCTAAAAATTTCAGAATTGCACCGTGCAATGTGGAGATATTACTGTTTGTGCATTTACAATATTCATTGATTTTTGCCATTGAAAAACGTCCAGAAATGTTTGAAGCTACTGACTGAATGAAAGGAGCTGGCATCTCACTCTCTTTGAATCTTCTTTATCATGCTAGGATTAACAGGAAAAAGCTAAAAATTTCAGAATTGCACCGTGCAATGTGGAGATATTACTGTTTGTGCATTTACAATATTCATTGATTTTTGCCATTGAAAAACGTCCAGAAATGTTTGAAGCTACTGACTGAATGAAAGGAGCTGGCATCTCACTCTCTTTGAATCTTCTTTATCATGCTAGGATTAGCAGGAAAAAGCAAAAAATTTCAGAATTGCACCGTGCAATGTGGAGATATTACTGTTTGTGCATTTACAATATTCATTGATTTTTGCCATTGAAAAACGTCCAGAAATGTTTGAAGCTACTGACTGAATGAAAGGAGCTGGCATCTCACTCTCTTTGAATCTTCTTTATCATGCTAGGATTAGCAGGAAAAAGCAAAAAATTTCAGAATTGCACCGTGCAATGTGGAGATATTACTGTTTGTGCATTTACAATATTCATTGATTTTTGCCATTGAAAAACATGTTTTTCATATACCAGAAATGTTTGAAGCTACTGACTGAATGAAAGGAGCTGGCATCTCACTCTCTTTGAATCTTCTTTATCATGCTAGGATTAACAGGAAAAAGCTAAAAATTTCAGAATTGCACCGTGCAATGTGGAGATATTACTGTTTGTGCATTTACAATATTCATTGATTTTTGCCATTGAAAAACATGTTTTTCATATACCAGAAATGTTTGAAGCTACTGACTGAATGAAAGGAGCTGGCATCTCACTCTCTTTGAATCTTCTTTATCATGCTAGGATTAACAGGAAAAAGCTAAAAATTTCAGAATTGCACCGTGCAATGTGGAGATATTACTGTTTGTGCATTTACAATATTCATTGATTTTTGCCATTGAAAAACATGTTTTTCATATACCAGAAATGTTTGAAGCTACTGACTGAATGAAAGGAGCTGGCATCTCACTCTCTTTGAATCTTCTTTATCATGCTAGGATTAACAGGAAAAAGCTAAAAATTTCAGAATTGCACCGTGCAATGTGGAGATATTACTGTTAGTGAATTTACAATATTCATTGATTTTTGCCATTGAAAAACATGTTTTTCATATACCAGAAATGTTTGAAGCTACTGACTGAATGAAAGGAGCTGGCATCTCACTCTCTTTGAATCTTCTTTATCATGCTAGGATTAGCAGGAAAAAGCTAAAAATTTCAGAATTGCACAGTGCAATGTGGAGATATTACTGTTTGTGCATTTACAATATTCATTGATTTTTG
Organism: Phyllobates terribilis; assembly: GCF_046119375.1. Classification (NCBI taxonomy): domain Eukaryota; kingdom Metazoa; phylum Chordata; class Amphibia; order Anura; family Dendrobatidae; genus Phyllobates; species Phyllobates terribilis. Next base: position 19,013 of record NW_027370620.1, read on the forward strand.
CCATTGAAAAACATGTTTTTCATATACCAGAAATGTTTGAAGCTACTGACTGAATGAAAGGAGCTGGCATCTCACTCTCTTTGAATCTTCTTTATCATGCTAGGATTAACAGGAAAAAGCAAAAAATTTCAGAATTGCACCGTGCAATGTGGAGATATTACTGTTTGTGCATTTACAATATTCATTGATTTTTGCCATTGAAAAACATGTTTTTCATATACCAGAAATGTTTGAAGTATTACTGTTTGTGCATTTACATTGCACGGTGCAATTCTGAAATTTTTAGCTTTTTCCTGTTAATCCTAGCATGATAAAGAAGATTCAAAGAGAGTGAGATGCCAGCTCCTTTCATTCAGTCAGTAGCTTCAAACATTTCTGGTATATGAAAAACATGTTTTTCAATGGCAAAAATCAATGAATATTGTAAATGCACAAACAGTAATATCTCCACATTGCACGGTGCAATTCTGAAATTTTTAGCTTTTTCCTGTTAATCCTAGCATGATAAAGAAGATTCAAAGAGAGTGAGATGCCAGCTCCTTTCATTCAGTCAGTAGCTTCAAACATTTCTGGACGTTTTTCAATGGCAAAAATCAATGAATATTGTAAATGCACAAACAGTAATATCTCCACATTGCACGGTGCAATTCTGAAATTTTTAGCTTTTTCCTGCTAATCCTAGCATGATAAAGAAGATTCAAAGAGAGTGAGATGCCAGCTCCTTTCATTCAGTCAGTAGCTTCAAACATTTCTGGACGTTTTTCAATGGCAAAAATCAATGAATATTGTAAATGCACAAACAGTAATATCTCCACATTGCACGGTGCAATTCTGAAATTTTTAGCTTTTTCCTGTTAATCCTAGCATGATAAAGAAGATTCAAAGAGAGTGAGATGCCAGCTCCTTTCATTCAGTCAGTAGCTTCAAACATTTCTGGTATATGAAAAACATGTTTTTCAATGGCAAAAATCAATGAATATTGTAAATGCACAAACAGTAATATCTCCACATTGCACGGTGCAATTCTGAAATTTTTAGCTTTTTCCTGTTAATCCTAGCATGATAAAGAAGATTCAAAGAGAGTGAGATGCCAGCTCCTTTCATTCAGTCAGTAGCTTCAAACATTTCTGGTATATGAAAAACATGTTTTTCAATGGCAAAAATCAATGAATATTGTAAATGCACAAACAGTAATATCTCCACATTGCACGGTGCAATTCTGAAATTTTTAGCTTTTTCCTGTTAATCCTAGCATGATAAAGAAGATTCAAAGAGAGTGAGATGCCAGCTCCTTTCATTCAGTCAGTAGCTTCAAACATTTCTGGTATATGAAAAACATGTTTTTCAATGGCAAAAATCAATGAATATTGTAAATGCACAAACAGTAATATCTCCACATTGCACGGTGCAATTCTGAAATTTTTAGCTTTTTCCTGTTAATCCTAGCATGATAAAGAAGATTCAAAGAGAGTGAGATGCCAGCTCCTTTCATTCAGTCAGTAGCTTCAAACATTTCTGGTATATGAAAAACATGTTTTTCAATGGCAAAAATCAATGAATATTGTAAATGCACAAACAGTAATATCTCCACATTGCACGGTGCAATTCTGAAATTTTTAGCTTTTTCCTGTTAATCCTAGCATGATAAAGAAGATTCAAAGAGAGTGAGATGCCAGCTCCTTTCATTCAGTCAGTAGCTTCAAACATTTCTGGTATATGAAAAACATGTTTTTCAATGGCAAAAATCAATGAATATTGTAAATGCACAAACAGTAATATCTCCACATTGCACGGTGCAATTCTGAAATTTTTTGCTTTTTCCTGCTAATCCTAGCATGATAAAGAAGATTCAAAGAGAGTGAGATGCCAGCTCCTTTCATTCAGTCAGTAGCTTCAAACATTTCTGGACGTTTTTCAATGGCAAAAATCAATGAATATTGTAAATGCACAAACAGTAATATCTCCACATTGCACGGTGCAATTCTGAAATTTTTTGCTTTTTCCTGTTAATCCTAGCATGATAAAGAAGATTCAAAGAGAGTGAGATGCCAGCTCCTTTCATTCAGTCAGTAGCTTCAAACATTTCTGGTATATGAAAAACATGTTTTTCAATGGCAAAAATCAATGAATATTGTAAATGCACAAACAGTAATATCTCCACATTGCACGGTGCAATTCTGAAATTTTTTGCTTTTTCCTGCTAATCCTAGCATGATAAAGAAGATTCAAAGAGAGTGAGATGCCAGCTCCTTTCATTCAGTCAGTAGCTTCAAACATTTCTGGACGTTTTTCAATGGCAAAAATCAATGAATATTGTAAATGCACAAACAGTAATATCTCCACATTGCACGGTGCAATTCTGAAATTTTTAGCTTTTTCCTGTTAATCCTAGCATGATAAAGAAGATTCAAAGAGAGTGAGATGCCAGCTCCTTTCATTCAGTCAGTAGCTTCAAACATTTCTGGACGTTTTTCAATGGCAAAAATCAATGAATATTGTAAATGCACAAACAGTAATATCTCCACATTGCACGGTGCAATTCTGAAATTTTTAGCTTTTTCCTGTTAATCCTAGCATGATAAAGAAGATTCAAAGAGAGTGAGATGCCAGCTCCTTTCATTCAGTCAGTAGCTTCAAACATTTCTGGTATATGAAAAACATGTTTTTCAATGGCAAAAATCAATGAATATTGTAAATGCACAAACAGTAATATCTCCACATTGCACGGTGCAATTCTGAAATTTTTAGCTTTTTCCTGTTAATCCTAGCATGATAAAGAAGATTCAAAGAGAGTGAGATGCCAGCTCCTTTCATTCAGTCAGTAGCTTCAAACATTTCTGGACGTTTTTCAATGGCAAAAATCAATGAATATTGTAAATGCACAAACAGTAATATCTCCACATTGCACGGTGCAATTCTGAAATTTTTAGCTTTTTCCTGTTAATCCTAGCATGATAAAGAAGATTCAAAGAGAGTGAGATGCCAGCTCCTTTCATTCAGTCAGTAGCTTCAAACATTTCTGGTATATGAAAAACATGTTTTTCAATGGCAAAAATCAATGAATATTGTAAATGCACAAACAGTAATATCTCCACATTGCACGGTGCAATTCTGAAATTTTTTGCTTTTTCCTGCTAATCCTAGCATGATAAAGAAGATTCAAAGAGAGTGAGATGCCAGCTCCTTTCATTCAGTCAGTAGCTTCAAACATTTCTGGACGTTTTTCAATGGCAAAAATCAATGAATATTGTAAATGCACAAACAGTAATATCTCCACATTGCACGGTGCAATTCTGAAATTTTTAGCTTTTTCCTGTTAATCCTAGCATGATAAAGAAGATTCAAAGAGAGTGAGATGCGAGCTCCTTTCATTCAGTCAGTAGCTTCAAACATTTCTGGACGTTTTTCAATGGCAAAAATCAATGAATATTGTAAATGCACAAACAGTAATATCTCCACATTGCACGGTGCAATTCTGAAATTTTTAGCTTTTTCCTGTTAATCCTAGTATGATAAAGAAGATTCAAAGAGAGTGAGATGCCAGCTCCTTTCATTCAGTCAGTAGCTTCAAACATTTCTGGTATATGAAAAACATGTTTTTCAATGGCAAAAATCAATGAATATTGTAAATGCACAAACAGTAATATCTCCACATTGCACGGTGCAATTCTGAAATTTTTAGCTTTTTCCTGTTAATCCTAGCATGATAAAGAAGATTCAAAGAGAGTGAGATGCCAGCTCCTTTCATTCAGTCAGTAGCTTCAAACATTTCTGGTATATGAAAAACATGTTTTTCAATGGCAAAAATCAATGAATATTGTAAATGCACAAACAGTAATATCTCCACATTGCACGGTGCAATTCTGAAATTTTTTGCTTTTTCCTGCTAATCCTAGCATGATAAAGAAGATTCAAAGAGAGTGAGATGCCAGCTCCTTTCATTCAGTCAGTAGCTTCAAACATTTCTGGACGTTTTTCAATGGCAAAAATCAATGAATATTGTAAATGCACAAACAGTAATATCTCCACATTGCACGGTGCAATTCTGAAATTTTTTGCTTTTTCCTGTTAATCCTAGCATGATAAAGAAGATTCAAAGAGAGTGAGATGCCAGCTCCTTTCATTCAGTCAGTAGCTTCAAACATTTCTGGTATATGAAAAACATGTTTTTCAATGGCAAAAATCAATGAATATTGTAAATGCACAAACAGTAATATCTCCACATTGCACGGTGCAATTCTGAAATTTTTTGCTTTTTCCTGCTAATCCTAGCATGATAAAGAAGATTCAAAGAGAGTGAGATGCCAGCTCCTTTCATTCAGTCAGTAGCTTCAAACATTTCTGGACGTTTTTCAATGGCAAAAATCAATGAATATTGTAAATGCACAAACAGTAATATCTCCACATTGCACGGTGCAATTCTGAAATTTTTAGCTTTTTCCTGTTAATCCTAGCATGATAAAGAAGATTCAAAGAGAGTGAGATGCCAGCTCCTTTCATTCAGTCAGTAGCTTCAAACATTTCTGGACGTTTTTCAATGGCAAAAATCAATGAATATTGTAAATGCACAAACAGTAATATCTCCACATTGCACGGTGCAATTCTGAAATTTTTAGCTTTTTCCTGTTAATCCTAGCATGATAAAGAAGATTCAAAGAGAGTGAGATGCCAGCTCCTTTCATTCAGTCAGTAGCTTCAAACATTTCTGGTATATGAAAAACATGTTTTTCAATGGCAAAAATCAATGAATATTGTAAATGCACAAACAGTAATATCTCCACATTGCACGGTGCAATTCTGAAATTTTTAGCTTTTTCCTGTTAATCCTAGCATGATAAAGAAGATTCAAAGAGAGTGAGATGCCAGCTCCTTTCATTCAGTCAGTAGCTTCAAACATTTCTGGACGTTTTTCAATGGCAAAAATCAATGAATATTGTAAATGCACAAACAGTAATATCTCCACATTGCACGGTGCAATTCTGAAATTTTTAGCTTTTTCCTGTTAATCCTAGCATGATAAAGAAGATTCAAAGAGAGTGAGATGCCAGCTCCTTTCATTCAGTCAGTAGCTTCAAACATTTCTGGTATATGAAAAACATGTTTTTCAATGGCAAAAATCAATGAATATTGTAAATGCACAAACAGTAATATCTCCACATTGCACGGTGCAATTCTGAAATTTTTTGCTTTTTCCTGCTAATCCTAGCATGATAAAGAAGATTCAAAGAGAGTGAGATGCCAGCTCCTTTCATTCAGTCAGTAGCTTCAAACATTTCTGGACGTTTTTCAATGGCAAAAATCAATGAATATTGTAAATGCACAAACAGTAATATCTCCACATTGCACGGTGCAATTCTGAAATTTTTAGCTTTTTCCTGTTAATCCTAGCATGATAAAGAAGATTCAAAGAGAGTGAGATGCCAGCTCCTTTCATTCAGTCAGTAGCTTCAAACATTTCTGGTATATGAAAAACATGTTTTTCAATGGCAAAAATCAATGAATATTGTAAATGCACAAACAGTAATATCTCCACATTGCACGGTGCAATTCTGAAATTTTTAGCTTTTTCCTGTTAATCCTAGCATGATAAAGAAGATTCAAAGAGAGTGAGATGCCAGCTCCTTTCATTCAGTCAGTAGCTTCAAACATTTCTGGTATATGAAAAACATGTTTTTCAATGGCAAAAATCAATGAATATTGTAAATGCACAAACAGTAATATCTCCACATTGCACGGTGCAATTCTGAAATTTTTAGCTTTTTCCTGTTAATCCTAGTATGATAAAGAAGATTCAAAGAGAGTGAGATGCCAGCTCCTTTCATTCAGTCAGTAGCTTCAAACATTTCTGGTATATGAAAAACATGTTTTTCAATGGCAAAAATCAATGAATATTGTAAATGCACAAACAGTAATATCTCCACATTGCACGGTGCAATTCTGAAATTTTTAGCTTTTTCCTGTTAATCCTAGCATGATAAAGAAGATTCAAAGAGAGTGAGATGCCAGCTCCTTTCATTCAGTCAGTAGCTTCAAACATTTCTGGTATATGAAAAACATGTTTTTCAATGGCAAAAATCAATGAATATTGTAAATGCACAAACAGTAATATCTCCACATTGCACGGTGCAATTCTGAAATTTTTTGCTTTTTCCTGCTAATCCTAGCATGATAAAGAAGATTCAAAGAGAGTGAGATGCCAGCTCCTTTCATTCAGTCAGTAGCTTCAAACATTTCTGGACGTTTTTCAATGGCAAAAATCAATGAATATTGTAAATGCACAAACAGTAATATCTCCACATTGCACGGTGCAATTCTGAAATTTTTTGCTTTTTCCTGTTAATCCTAGCATGATAAAGAAGATTCAAAGAGAGTGAGATGCCAGCTCCTTTCATTCAGTCAGTAGCTTCAAACATTTCTGGTATATGAAAAACATGTTTTTCAATGGCAAAAATCAATGAATATTGTAAATGCACAAACAGTAATATCTCCACATTGCACGGTGCAATTCTGAAATTTTTTGCTTTTTCCTGCTAATCCTAGCATGATAAAGAAGATTCAAAGAGAGTGAGATGCCAGCTCCTTTCATTCAGTCAGTAGCTTCAAACATTTCTGGACGTTTTTCAATGGCAAAAATCAATGAATATTGTAAATGCACAAACAGTAATATCTCCACATTGCACGGTGCAATTCTGAAATTTTTAGCTTTTTCCTGTTAATCCTAGCATGATAAAGAAGATTCAAAGAGAGTGAGATGCCAGCTCCTTTCATTCAGTCAGTAGCTTCAAACATTTCTGGACGTTTTTCAATGGCAAAAATCAATGAATATTGTAAATGCACAAACAGTAATATCTCCACATTGCACGGTGCAATTCTGAAATTTTTAGCTTTTTCCTGTTAATCCTAGCATGATAAAGAAGATTCAAAGAGAGTGAGATGCCAGCTCCTTTCATTCAGTCAGTAGCTTCAAACATTTCTGGTATATGAAAAACATGTTTTTCAATGGCAAAAATCAATGAATATTGTAAATGCACAAACAGTAATATCTCCACATTGCACGGTGCAATTCTGAAATTTTTAGCTTTTTCCTGTTAATCCTAGCATGATAAAGAAGATTCAAAGAGAGTGAGATGCCAGCTCCTTTCATTCAGTCAGTAGCTTCAAACATTTCTGGACGTTTTTCAATGGCAAAAATCAATGAATATTGTAAATGCACAAACAGTAATATCTCCACATTGCACGGTGCAATTCTGAAATTTTTAGCTTTTTCCTGTTAATCCTAGCATGATAAAGAAGATTCAAAGAGAGTGAGATGCCAGCTCCTTTCATTCAGTCAGTAGCTTCAAACATTTCTGGTATATGAAAAACATGTTTTTCAATGGCAAAAATCAATGAATATTGTAAATGCACAAACAGTAATATCTCCACATTGCACGGTGCAATTCTGAAATTTTTAGCTTTTTCCTGTTAATCCTAGCATGATAAAGAAGATTCAAAGAGAGTGAGATGCCAGCTCCTTTCATTCAGTCAGTAGCTTCAAACATTTCTGGTATATGAAAAACATGTTTTTCAATGGCAAAAATCAATGAATATTGTAAATGCACAAACAGTAATATCTCCACATTGCACGGTGCAATTCTGAAATTTTTTGCTTTTTCCTGCTAATCCTAGCATGATAAAGAAGATTCAAAGAGAGTGAGATGCCAGCTCCTTTCATTCAGTCAGTAGCTTCAAACATTTCTGGACGTTTTTCAATGGCAAAAATCAATGAATATTGTAAATGCACAAACAGTAATATCTCCACATTGCACGGTGCAATTCTGAAATTTTTTGCTTTTTCCTGTTAATCCTAGCATGATAAAGAAGATTCAAAGAGAGTGAGATGCCAGCTCCTTTCATTCAGTCAGTAGCTTCAAACATTTCTGGTATATGAAAAACATGTTTTTCAATGGCAAAAATCAATGAATATTGTAAATGCACAAACAGTAATATCTCCACATTGCACGGTGCAATTCTGAAATTTTTTGCTTTTTCCTGCTAATCCTAGCATGATAAAGAAGATTCAAAGAGAGTGAGATGCCAGCTCCTTTCATTCAGTCAGTAGCTTCAAACATTTCTGGACGTTTTTCAATGGCAAAAATCAATGAATATTGTAAATGCACAAACAGTAATATCTCCACATTGCACGGTGCAATTCTGAAATTTTTAGCTTTTTCCTGTTAATCCTAGCATGATAAAGAAGATTCAAAGAGAGTGAGATGCCAGCTCCTTTCATTCAGTCAGTAGCTTCAAACATTTCTGGACGTTTTTCAATGGCAAAAATCAATGAATATTGTAAATGCACAAACAGTAATATCTCCACATTGCACGGTGCAATTCTGAAATTTTTAGCTTTTTCCTGTTAATCCTAGCATGATAAAGAAGATTCAAAGAGAGTGAGATGCCAGCTCCTTTCATTCAGTCAGTAGCTTCAAACATTTCTGGTATATGAAAAACATGTTTTTCAATGGCAAAAATCAATGAATATTGTAAATGCACAAACAGTAATATCTCCACATTGCACGGTGCAATTCTGAAATTTTTAGCTTTTTCCTGTTAATCCTAGCATGATAAAGAAGATTCAAAGAGAGTGAGATGCCAGCTCCTTTCATTCAGTCAGTAGCTTCAAACATTTCTGGACGTTTTTCAATGGCAAAAATCAATGAATATTGTAAATGCACAAACAGTAATATCTCCACATTGCACGGTGCAATTCTGAAATTTTTAGCTTTTTCCTGTTAATCCTAGCATGATAAAGAAGATTCAAAGAGAGTGAGATGCCAGCTCCTTTCATTCAGTCAGTAGCTTCAAACATTTCTGGTATATGAAAAACATGTTTTTCAATGGCAAAAATCAATGAATATTGTAAATGCACAAACAGTAATATCTCCACATTGCACGGTGCAATTCTGAAATTTTTTGCTTTTTCCTGCTAATCCTAGCATGATAAAGAAGATTCAAAGAGAGTGAGATGCCAGCTCCTTTCATTCAGTCAGTAGCTTCAAACATTTCTGGACGTTTTTCAATGGCAAAAATCAATGAATATTGTAAATGCACAAACAGTAATATCTCCACATTGCACGGTGCAATTCTGAAATTTTTAGCTTTTTCCTGTTAATCCTAGCATGATAAAGAAGATTCAAAGAGAGTGAGATGCGAGCTCCTTTCATTCAGTCAGTAGCTTCAAACATTTCTGGACGTTTTTCAATGGCAAAAATCAATGAATATTGTAAATGCACAAACAGTAATATCTCCACATTGCACGGTGCAATTCTGAAATTTTTAGCTTTTTCCTGTTAATCCTAGTATGATAAAGAAGATTCAAAGAGAGTGAGATGCCAGCTCCTTTCATTCAGTCAGTAGCTTCAAACATTTCTGGTATATGAAAAACATGTTTTTCAATGGCAAAAATCAATGAATATTGTAAATGCACAAACAGTAATATCTCCACATTGCACGGTGCAATTCTGAAATTTTTTGCTTTTTCCTGCTAATCCTAGCATGATAAAGAAGATTCAAAGAGAGTGAGATGCCAGCTCCTTTCATTCAGTCAGTAGCTTCAAACATTTCTGGTATATGAAAAACATGTTTTTCAATGGCAAAAATCAATGAATATTGTAAATGCACAAACAGTAATATCTCCACATTGCACGGTGCAATTCTGAAATTTTTAGCTTTTTCCTGTTAATCCTAGCATGATAAAGAAGATTCAAAGAGAGTGAGATGCCAGCTCCTTTCATTCAGTCAGTAGCTTCAAACATTTCTGGTATATGAAAAACATGTTTTTCAATGGCAAAAATCAATGAATATTGTAAATGCACAAACAGTAATATCTCCACATTGCACGGTGCAATTCTGAAATTTTTAGCTTTTTCCTGTTAATCCTAGCATGATAAAGAAGATTCAAAGAGAGTGAGATGCCAGCTCCTTTCATTCAGTCAGTAGCTTCAAACATTTCTGGTATATGAAAAACATGTTTTTCAATGGCAAAAATCAATGAATATTGTAAATGCACAAACAGTAATATCTCCACATTGCACGGTGCAATTCTGAAATTTTTAGCTTTTTCCTGTTAATCCTAGCATGATAAAGAAGATTCAAAGAGAGTGAGATGCCAGCTCCTTTCATTCAGTCAGTAGCTTCAAACATTTCTGGTATATGAAAAACATGTTTTTCAATGGCAAAAATCAATGAATATTGTAAATGCACAAACAGTAATATCTCCACATTGCACGGTGCAATTCTGAAATTTTTTGCTTTTTCCTGCTAATCCTAGCATGATAAAGAAGATTCAAAGAGAGTGAGATGCCAGCTCCTTTCATTCAGTCAGTAGCTTCAAACATTTCTGGACGTTTTTCAATGGCAAAAATCAATGAATATTGTAAATGCACAAACAGTAATATCTCCACATTGCACGGTGCAATTCTGAAATTTTTAGCTTTTTCCTGTTAATCCTAGCATGATAAAGAAGATTCAAAGAGAGTGAGATGCCAGCTCCTTTCATTCAGTCAGTAGCTTCAAACATTTCTGGACGTTTTTCAATGGCAAAAATCAATGAATATTGTAAATGCACAAACAGTAATATCTCCACATTGCACGGTGCAATTCTGAAATTTTTTGCTTTTTCCTGCTAATCCTAGCATGATAAAGAAGATTCAAAGAGAGTGAGATGCCAGATCCTTTCATTCAGTCAGTAGCTTCAAACATTTCTGGTATATGAAAAACATGTTTTTCAATGGCAAAAATCAATGAATATTGTAAATGCACAAACAGTAATATCTCCACATTGCACGGTGCAATTCTGAAATTTTTAGCTTTTTCCTGTTAATCCTAGCATGATAAAGAAGATTCAAAGAGAGTGAGATGCCAGCTCCTTTCATTCAGTCAGTAGCTTCAAACATTTCTGGACGTTTTTCAATGGCAAAAATCAATGAATATTGTAAATGCACAAACAGTAATATCTCCACATTGCACGGTGCAATTCTGAAATTTTTTGCTTTTTCCTGCTAATCCTAGCATGATAAAGAAGATTCAAAGAGAGTGAGATGCCAGCTCCTTTCATTCAGTCAGTAGCTTCAAACATTTCTGGACGTTTTTCAATGGCAAAAATCAATGAATATTGTAAATGCACAAACAGTAATATCTCCACATTGCACGGTGCAATTCTGAAATTTTTTGCTTTTTCCTGTTAATCCTAGCATGATAAAGAAGATTCAAAGAGAGTGAGATGCCAGCTCCTTTCATTCAGTCAGTAGCTTCAAACATTTCTGGTATATGAAAAACATGTTTTTCAATGGCAAAAATCAATGAATATTGTAAATGCACAAACAGTAATATCTCCACATTGCACGGTGCAATTCTGAAATTTTTAGCTTTTTCCTGTTAATCCTAGCATGATAAAGAAGATTCAAAGAGAAAGAGATGCCAGCTCCTTTCATTCAGTCAGTAGCTTCAAACATTTCTGGTATATGAAAAACATGTTTTTCAATGGCAAAAATCAATGAATATTGTAAATGCACAAACAGTAATATCTCCACATTGCACGGTGCAATTCTGAAATTTTTAGCTTTTTCCTGCTAATCCTAGCATGATAAAGAAGATTCAAAGAGAGTGAGATGCCAGCTCCTTTCATTCAGTCAGTAGCTTCAAACATTTCTGGTATATGAAAAACATGTTTTTCAATGGCAAAAATCAATGAATATTGTAAATGCACAAACAGTAATATCTCCACATTGCACGGTGCAATTCTGAAATTTTTAGCTTTTTCCTGTTAATCCTAGCATGATAAAGAAGATTCAAAGAGAGTGAGATGCCAGCTCCTTTCATTCAGTCAGTAGCTTCAAACATTTCTGGTATATGAAAAACATGTTTTTCAATGGCAAAAATCAATGAATATTGTAAATGCACAAACAGTAATATCTCCACATTGCACGGTGCAATTCTGAAATTTTTAGCTTTTTCCTGTTAATCCTAGCATGATAAAGAAGATTCAAAGAGAGTGAGATGCCAGCTCCTTTCATTCAGTCAGTAGCTTCAAACATTTCTGGACGTTTTTCAATGGCAAAAATCAATGAATATTGTAAATGCACAAACAGTAATATCTCCACATTGCACGGTGCAATTCTGAAATTTTTAGCTTTTTCCTGTTAATCCTAGCATGATAAAGAAGATTCAAAGAGAGTGAGATGCCAGCTCCTTTCATTCAGTCAGTAGCTTCAAACATTTCTGGACGTTTTTCAATGGCAAAAATCAATGAATATTGTAAATGCACAAACAGTAATATCTCCACATTGCACGGTGCAATTCTGAAATTTTTAGCTTTTTCCTGTTAATCCTAGCATGATAAAGAAGATTCAAAGAGAGTGAGATGCCAGCTCCTTTCATTCAGTCAGTAGCTTCAAACATTTCTGGTATATGAAAAACATGTTTTTCAATGGCAAAAATCAATGAATATTGTAAATGCACAAACAGTAATATCTCCACATTGCACGGTGCAATTCTGAAATTTTTAGCTTTTTCCTGTTAATCCTAGCATGATAAAGAAGATTCAAAGAGAGTGAGATGCCAGCTCCTTTCATTCAGTCAGTAGCTTCAAACATTTCTGGTATATGAAAAACATGTTTTTCAATGGCAAAAATCAATGAATATTGTAAATGCACAAACAGTAATATCTCCACATTGCACGGTGCAATTCTGAAATTTTTAGCTTTTTCCTGTTAATCCTAGCATGATAAAGAAGATTCAAAGAGAGTGAGATGCCAGCTCCTTTCATTCAGTCAGTAGCTTCAAACATTTCTGGTATATGAAAAACATGTTTTTCAATGGCAAAAATCAATGAATATTGTAAATGCACAAACAGTAATATCTCCACATTGCACGGTGCAATTCTGAAATTTTTAGCTTTTTCCTGTTAATCCTAGCATGATAAAGAAGATTCAAAGAGAGTGAGATGCCAGCTCCTTTCATTCAGTCAGTAGCTTCAAACATTTCTGGACGTTTTTCAATGGCAAAAATCAATGAATATTGTAAATGCACAAACAGTAATATCTCCACATTGCACGGTGCAATTCTGAAATTTTTAGCTTTTTCCTGTTAATCCTAGCATGATAAAGAAGATTCAAAGAGAGTGAGATGCCAGCTCCTTTCATTCAGTCAGTAGCTTCAAACATTTCTGGTATATGAAAAACATGTTTTTCAATGGCAAAAATCAATGAATATTGTAAATGCACAAACAGTAATATCTCCACATTGCACGGTGCAATTCTGAAATTTTTTGCTTTTTCCTGTTAATCCTAGCATGATAAAGAAGATTCAAAGAGAGTGAGATGCCAGCTCCTTTCATTCAGTCAGTAGCTTCAAACATTTCTGGACGTTTTTCAATGGCAAAAATCAATGAATATTGTAAATGCACAAACAGTAATATCTCCACATTGCACGGTGCAATTCTGAAATTTTTAGCTTTTTCCTGTTAATCCTAGCATGATAAAGAAGATTCAAAGAGAGTGAGATGCCAGCTCCTTTCATTCAGTCAGTAGCTTCAAACATTTCTGGACGTTTTTCAATGGCAAAAATCAATGAATATTGTAAATGCACAAACAGTAATATCTCCACATTGCACGGTGCAATTCTGAAATTTTTAGCTTTTTCCTGTTAATCCTAGCATGATAAAGAAGATTCAAAGAGAGTGAGATGCCAGCTCCTTTCATTCAGTCAGTAGCTTCAAACATTTCTGGTATATGAAAAACATGTTTTTCAATGGCAAAAATCAATGAATATTGTAAATGCACAAACAGTAATATCTCCACATTGCACGGTGCAATTCTGAAATTTTTAGCTTTTTCCTGTTAATCCTAGCATGATAAAGAAGATTCAAAGAGAGTGAGATGCCAGCTCCTTTCATTCAGTCAGTAGCTTCAAACATTTCTGGACGTTTTTCAATGGCAAAAATCAATGAATATTGTAAATGCACAAACAGTAATATCTCCACATTGCACGGTGCAATTCTGAAATTTTTAGCTTTTTCCTGTTAATCCTAGCATGATAAAGAAGATTCAAAGAGAGTGAGATGCCAGCTCCTTTCATTCAGTCAGTAGCTTCAAACATTTCTGGTATATGAAAAACATGTTTTTCAATGGCAAAAATCAATGAATATTGTAAATGCACAAACAGTAATATCTCCACATTGCACGGTGCAATTCTGAAATTTTTAGCTTTTTCCTGTTAATCCTAGCATGATAAAGAAGATTCAAAGAGAGTGAGATGCCAGCTCCTTTCATTCAGTCAGTAGCTTCAAACATTTCTGGACGTTTTTCAATGGCAAAAATCAATGAATATTGTAAATGCACAAACAGTAATATCTCCACGTTGCACGGTGCAATTCTGAAATTTTTAGCTTTTTCCTGTTAATCCTAGCATGATAAAGAAGATTCAAAGAGAGTGAGATGCCAGCTCCTTTCATTCAGTCAGTAGCTTCAAACATTTCTGGTATATGAAAAACATGTTTTTCAATGGCAAAAATCAATGAATATTGTAAATGCACAAACAGTAATATCTCCACATTGCACGGTGCAATTCTGAAATTTTTAGCTTTTTCCTGTTAATCCTAGCATGATAAAGAAGATTCAAAGAGAGTGAGATGCCAGCTCCTTTCATTCAGTCAGTAGCTTCAAACATTTCTGGTATATGAAAAACATGTTTTTCAATGGCAAAAATCAATGAATATTGTAAATGCACAAACAGTAATATCTCCACATTGCACGGTGCAATTCTGAAATTTTTAGCTTTTTCCTGTTAATCCTAGCATGATAAAGAAGATTCAAAGAGAGTGAGATGCCAGCTCCTTTCATTCAGTCAGTAGCTTCAAACATTTCTGGTATATGAAAAACATGTTTTTCAATGGCAAAAATCAATGAATATTGTAAATGCACAAACAGTAATATCTCCACATTGCACGGTGCAATTCTGAAATTTTTAGCTTTTTCCTGTTAATCCTAGCATGATAAAGAAGATTCAAAGAGAGTGAGATGCCAGCTCCTTTCATTCAGTCAGTAGCTTCAAACATTTCTGGACGTTTTTCAATGGCAAAAATCAATGAATATTGTAAATGCACAAACAGTAATATCTCCACATTGCACGGTGCAATTCTGAAATTTTTAGCTTTTTCCTGTTAATCCTAGCATGATAAAGAAGATTCAAAGAGAGTGAGATGCCAGCTCCTTTCATTCAGTCAGTAGCTTCAAACATTTCTGGTATATGAAAAACATGTTTTTCAATGGCAAAAATCAATGAATATTGTAAATGCACAAACAGTAATATCTCCACATTGCACGGTGCAATTCTGAAATTTTTTGCTTTTTCCTGTTAATCCTAGCATGATAAAGAAGATTCAAAGAGAGTGAGATGCCAGCTCCTTTCATTCAGTCAGTAGCTTCAAACATTTCTGGACGTTTTTCAATGGCAAAAATCAATGAATATTGTAAATGCACAAACAGTAATATCTCCACATTGCACGGTGCAATTCTGAAATTTTTAGCTTTTTCCTGTTAATCCTAGCATGATAAAGAAGATTCAAAGAGAGTGAGATGCCAGCTCC
>NW_027370621.1:0-34633 GCF_046119375.1 Phyllobates terribilis
ACATCATCAAAAAATACGAGTGTAATTCATGCCAAGGGAACTAAAGTGAAGTTGAGAAAAACATGCTAAACTCATTAATCATGAAAATCAAGGCATTCAGCGTAGAAAAGATAGGTGTAACCATGTAACAAGAACAAGATTATAGAAGCAACAAAGCCTACTATTAAAATAACAAGTCCTTACACCTTTTAAGAGCTAGGAAAGTCCTAGTATTACCAGTTAAGCGATTAACATGCAAAATAACACAGAAAAGCACAAAATAAACACACGCTTAAGCACCCTAAGCATCACATTGTTGGACAAGAGACACCAATTTCTGGAGAATAGTTGCTTTTTCTTCTTAGCGCTCGGTCATTAGCTGAAGCTGTGTATGAATCTCAACAAGTCTCTTGTCAACTGTGTCGTAAAAACTTTGGATAGGAGAAACAACTTAAGAATCGCTGGCAGCTGTTGTGACTAGCTCTCTGGACTGCGTTCGTGATGAGCTGGCAACAAGAGTGAGTAACTTGGGGAGGGGGGGGGGGTTAGAGACGAGCTCGACAACCTTTTACGACGTGAGCACATTGTTGAAGTTGGTCTCAATATTTGGCTTGTATAGACCTTCTTCCTTCAACATGCGAGCAATTAGATGTGGAAAGGGAAGAGGGATACCGTGGTGAGCTCAACTGACAACCATATGTGAGAACATTAGTTGCGTCATGTTGATCAACTCGCCATTTAGACATGCTGCCGTGATGCAACAGTCGCTGATAGTCACTTCGTCAAGATTGGTGTTCATGGGTGTTATATTCTTCACAATGAAGTGGTGAAGAAGTCGCTTGGAGGCTGAAAGATGCTCAATCTTCAACGTCGACGGGACATTCTGACCAAACACCGCTTTCTTGATCTCTGTCAAACCAGCCGACCAATTCTTCTTATGTAAGTGGCCCAACCCAACCAAAGAGCCTTCTTGACCGGGCTCCTGACCAATAACCTTTTCCAGGTCCTTCACTTTGAAGCTTTCTTCGGTGTTATTCATCCACATAAAGTTGCTAGTACTTGGTTCTCCAGAAGAAGAAGAGTTGTGGGAGAAGCAAGCATAAAATTGTCTAACAAGGTCAAGATCAACCTTGCTTACCTCAGTCTTGAGCGAATCCCAATTCTCCATCTTCAATATATATCTAAATCAGTCTGAGCCTGAAGCGTCCTCAATTTCCTTTAAGATCTCTGGAGGCACAATTAGAGGAACGAGTATGTCTCGCTTTAAGATACCTCCGGGATGGGAGGAAACTCAGTATGAGATGGTTCCTCCTTGGATTCTTGTTCGGTTTCTTCTTTGGTTCCTTCTTGACAGGCTTTGGGGGCGAAGATTCTGAACTCACGTCTTCAGATAAAAGATCTTCCTCCTCAACATCATCTAGCTTTCGCTTACTAGCAGCTATAGACACACTTTTCACATCTTTGAACATTCGGTGCTGGACTGGAGCAAAGCCCTCGTCATCCTCATCTCAGAAAGAATTAACGAGATCTGGGGGATTGGAAGGAGACATGATAAAAAGAGATTCACCTTTGACCTACTTAGCCGGTGTAGAGAAGTCATTTGACTTGACATTGTCCAGATCTGATAGGATGTTGACAATTGAGCCAGTTGCCTGATCGACTAGCACAAGCTCTTTACTAGCTTCACTCGCTGTCTCCTCAAACGACTTTGGGAGAGACTCGCTCTTTGGCAGACGGCGAGCCTAGAGTCTTAGAAGATAGAGACCCATACACGGTGGCTTTTGGTGTGGTTGGAGGAGCCGTCAAAGTCGGAGTAACAAGCTGGCGACGCTGGACAATCTCATCAACATTAACCTTCTGATTTTTGTAGAGCTCTTCCAAAAGCTCTTCCCTGGAGAGGTTAGCAAGGGGAGACTTGTCGGCCATTTTAGGTATGTGAGCTTGTGTATTTTGGAATGAGAGATTTAGGCATTCTGAGGAGCTTGTAGTTTGAGAGCAAGTGTATCAAGGGAGAGCGAAGTGGCGATAGTGGAGAGCACGAAGAGGAGGGATATAGTTAACACGGTAAAAATGATAATGAGTGCATACCAGTGTTTATATAGGGGAGCGCTTCCTTCCTCTATAAGTTTTCATCACCAAATCAATCGCTGGATACTCGCAATGGCTAACTCTTAACGTATAGAAGTGAAACGACTCTATCTCAACGGCTATAATTCACTGAAGCTTTTCAACAGAAACATGCAGACACACTTTTCTGAGCAACACTTAACAAAGTGACTCATGGCCTGCAAAATACTCGCTAGAGCGGCTACATGAGAAGCCCTAGCAGCTACTTAGATGCGTGGTGAAGTCTAAGTGTGGCTTTTCTGAATCCATTTATATTGGATCACTGAGCTACGTAGCCTTTCTAAATCTATTTTTACTAGATCACTGGACTACATGTCTAGACTTCACTTTTCAGTGCTGAAATAGACTACCTTCCTCATTAAGCAACCTTCATCGCTAAGCAAACCCAAAAGCGACTCTTGCACAAGCACTTGATCATAATTAGGAGTGTAAAGAAAGTGTATATATGCACCCAATGTATCATTTAAGCACGTAAATGATTAACGGGAAATGCACATTTCAAAATTAGGGACATAATACACTCACACTCAGCATATGATGAATATATAACGTATGTGCATAAGAGGAATACTGGCTTTTACACAAAAATGAATACTTCCTATTATGGAGTTTATCAAGGGAATAAGGAAGCATGCAGTTTGCTAGGACTATAATCAATAGCTTAAGTACAATATACTACCTTAGCAAAGCTGGCTTATGAAAAGATAAACATGAAAAGCAAGCAAGTAAACAACACAATTCAACAAAAGTTCACAATGTAGAATTAAGTTGTATTAATTCATAGTCAAGGAATGAGAGAAACTTACATTGCATATCTTTCTTCAGCTAATAAGAAAAGATAGAAAACCATTAGAAGTCCAAGATGTAGAAAGATATCCAAGCAAAGCGCCTTAGAAAAGATATAGTTCAACAATTTGAATAAAGAATCGCTTGAAGTCCTCAAAGATTCGCTTGAACATATCTGAGTCTCACTTGAAAGATATATGTAACTTGTTTCATGATTGAGACTCTCTTTGATTAAAGCTAATACTTACCATCCGATGTACATACCCTGTAAATAAGAGTGAAAGATATGTGTATTAGTCATTGAAGCGCCCTTGAATTCTTCGGTTCAGCCCTGAAGGAGATAGAATAACTCATCCTTATTTATGAAATGATAATGGCTTAAGAAATGATTATACACATTCCACTCTTCATTCCAACCCGCAAGATAGAATCAAGCGATTTGTTTCCAATGAAGTATTGACTTCGTGGGAATGTTAGAGCTTGCGATTCCATAACTGGAAGGTAGAACTTTCATCTTCATAGATCTAGGAACTCTCTCAAAACAGATATTATCGTTCAGATCTAGAACGTGTTGAGTTTTACTTATGAGAGGTAACACCCGATGTGCTTGAGCTTGTTCGTTCTTGGCTTTCAAAGGCCTAGTACGTACATGATGAGTCTCAAAAGACTTGCTCTGGTCAGGCTTGTCTTTCTCAAGACCCGCTTGATTGAGTTTTTCTTCAGATATAGTCATCACAGACTGTGAGGAATCAGACTCGTCCAAATCAAGATTATCTTCATATAGACTCGCTTGATCGAGTACACCCTTAAATAAGGAGAGAAAGGTGTATAGGGGAGCTTAGGTTCAAGAAGACTTCCCTCAAAGTCAGGTTCAGGAGTTGGATCTTCAGTGATGAGTAAACATTTCTCTGGTTCTTCTCCAACATCTGCCTCATCACTCTAATCTCCCCATAAGGTAACAAATGCCTTTCTAGGTGGTGTTCCAGATCCACTTTGTTTCTCCTTAGCGTCCACCTTTGCACTTGTGCAATCCTTGGCAAAATTTCCTTTACCTGACCAGTTGTAGCATGTAATATTCTTGAGGCTTGTTGGCTTGTAATCACTCGTTGATAAGCCATTCTTCTTCTTAAAGAACCTTCTGACAAGCTTAGTCATCATAGATATTTCTTTGTCTTCTTCAATGTCTGATTCATCATTATCTTTGACCTTTTGAAGAACACGAGAGAGCTTGAGAGCTACTCCTTGGGATTCCTTTGATGCTAGTGACTCCTTTTGATCCTCGACTTCCTGTATTCTTAATTTTTCCAGCAAGTACAAATACAACCAATTCTTTCGTTTCTTTTGTCATTAGCATTATGCGTTTAGTAGTATCAAATTTACCATTAACTCCATGGATAAAAGCTAAAGAGAGTTCCCAGGGTTGTACCTTCAATCATGCGGAGGAAATCTTGTCGCATAACACCTGGAATCTAGAATGATAGTCTGAAACAAACTCGCTTTCACCCATTTTAAACGAATGAAAGTCCCTTTGAAGCTTGAATCGATGATTGTTTTGCATATCCTCACTGTCACTGTGCATATTAATGATAACTTTCCACATTAGCTTTGTTGTGGGAAGTGACATGATCTTGTCGATGTCCTTTCGAGAGAGAGCATTTAGAATGAGTTGCTTCACTTTGGCATTCTTCTCAAGCATAGCATACTCTGTTGGTCCCCATTTGTATGTGTCTGTTTCATCCTTGAGAGTGTCTTCACCTTTGTTAATAATCCTCCAACATTGATAATCAGTTTGTTCGATATAGTTTCTAGTCATAGTGAGCCACCAGTCCAGTTCACCCTCAGCTAAGACATGAGGCTTAGCTAAAGATATTCCTAGGGTGAAGATGTTTTTGTCGTTGCCCATGATTTAGACAGCTCCACCAAGATGTTTTTGTCGTTGCCCATGATATTTTTGTCGTAGGAATCAAATGCAAATGAGCATCCAAAGCTCTGATACCAATTGTGGGTTTAACACACTTACCTATATTCAATCCACAAGTAGCTAGAAAGCTAGTGTGTAAGGATTGAATCCAGCAAGACTTATATAGAAATGAATCTCTCCTGGATAATATAGAGGAGTTTGGATAAGCTAACACTTATAAAAGAGTAGCTTGATCAACCAACTTAAGTGTTTTAAAGATGCGGAAGTTGAAAACACTTGAAAGCTAGTCTAATCTCCAAAGTAAACACAACAAGCTATTAAGAGAGTGTGTTAGAGTTGCGGAAAGGGAGATTAGCCACAATAATTGAATTAAAATTGTAAGATAATAAGTTAGGCTGAATATGCACATATTTACCCAAAGGTGAGAACCCTAGGCTTCTACTAAGCCTGGGATAAAACTCACCACTACTTAGATTATATTAATCAAGAGAAATTACAACACTCGTAACTCTCTCAGCTCAATACAATCTGCTTTCAGCTCAATACAAGTGACCTTCTCTACTCTCAAGGTGTATTGGCGAACTCTCTAACCTCTAGCGACCTTAGCTAAGAGTAGCTTTCCACTACCTACGACTCTTACCAACTCGCTCTTGCTTTCTCCTCTCAGCAAGTGAGGTTTACCCTAAATACTCAGCTATACTCACTTTCTCTCAAAAATTTTCTAGACCTCTTGTGTTTCTCTCTGGTTTACTCTCTCAGCTCAGCTCTAGAGTTCGTGCACTAACAATCACCTAATACACTTATTTATAGTTTTCCTAAACTTATACTCCAAGTAAAGAAACAACTATAATAGAATGCAATTGAAGAATCCATGCTAGAAATCCGTGTGATCGATCCGTCCTTGGAGCACCACTTGATTCCATGCGCTTCCTTCTCTCTTGAGTAATAACCTTGTCCACGCTGGCAATCCTTTTCTCACCAATCGCACGCCTATAATTCGTCTAGCTTGGCGATCCCCGTTCATCATTATCCATAGGTAGAAATCACACATTCCCCATCCTTAGATTCTCGGCCTTCCCTTCACTATGCCCGAATCTTCTACGCGCCGGTGTAGGATTGCACCGTAGGACACTCTTTGGCACTTGATCCACTTGTATACTTCACTATGAATTTGAAGTCGATCCACTAGCTCACAACGACTCTCTTTGCTCAGCTAGTCCTTTGGTATTCACAACTCCTTACTTGGCCTTTTATTTTCCTTCGTTCTTTATTCTTCAACACTGCCTTGGCGAGACTCGCTTGCCCCTCTAGGATCAAAGCTAGTCTCTAGCTTGTCCGCTTGTATCAAAGATACTCTCCTAACTCCTTGATCTATTCCTGGAAAGCTTATCACACACAATGGACATCAAATTCTATGTTTATCAACATCAAAACAAGCGAAACATTTAAGCTACTCAAGCTTAAACTAACAGAAGGGTGGTTCATTAATGCTCAACAACACATCGAAGCCCTATCCAAGTCGGGTCATTGAACTAGTTCGAACCTAATAGTGTTGGACTAAGTAGGATATAGTTTTTCATTAGTGTTAAAGGGTGGTTCATTATTGCTCGATAAAAAAATCGAAGACCTATCTGAGTCGGGTTATTGACTTACTTTGACTCTTTAACTAATAATGTTGGACTAAGTAGGATATAGTTGTTCATTAGTGTTGAAGGGTGGTTTATTATTGCTCGATAACACATCAAAGCCCTACCCGATTCGGGTTATTAAAGTAGATCAAGTCTTTAACTAAAGGGTGGTTCATTGATGCTCGAAAACACATTGAATCCCTATCCGAGTCGGGTTATCAGTTCGAGTCCGTAGCTAATAGTATTGGACTAAGTATGATATAGTTGTTTATTAGTGTTAAAGGGTGGTTCATTATTGCTCGATAACACATCAAAACCCTATCTAAGTCGGGTTATTGAACTAGTTGGAGTCTTTACCTAATAGTTTTGGACTAAGTATGATATAGTGTTCATTAGTGTTAAAGGGTGGTTCATTATTGCTCGAAAACACATCGAATCCCTATCCGAGTTGGGTTATTGAACTAGTTGGAGTCTTTACCTAATAGAGTTGGACTAAGCATGATATAGTTGTTCATTAGTGTTAAAGGGTGGTTCATTAATGCTCGGCAACACATCAAAGCCCTATCCAAGTCGGGTTATTGAACAAGTTTGAGTCTTTAGCTAATAGTGTTGGACTAAGTAGGATATAGTTGTTCATTAGTGTTAAAGGTTGGTTCATTATTACTCAAAAACACATCGAAGCCCTCTCCGAGTCAGGTTATTGAACTATTTGAAGTATGTACCTAATAGTCTTGGACTAAGTATGATATAGTTGTTCATTAGTGTTAAAGGGTGGTTCATTAATGCTCGACAACACATCAAAGACCTATCCGAGCCAGGTTATTGTACTAATTCGAGCCTTTACCTAATAGTGTTGGACTAAGTATGATTTTAATCATTAAATATATTATAAAGTTAATTGTGTTACACCAAATTTTTACGAATAATAGTCTAAATTTAAGTTATTCATAATTATCATACATTGAAAAAAAACATCATGTCACTTTTATAAGCAGACACGTGGAACTAATTTTTTATCGTTTGTTTCCCTCGTTTTTTGAATTTCCCTCATACATTTACCTCTATACTCCCCCAAATTCATTAGAACGATTATCCGCTACCCGGAAAAACCTTTGTTTCATCCGCCGATATCCCTCCTCCAATTCCTCCTTCGTTATCCCTCCTCCAAATTCCCCCGTCGATATCCCTCCTTCAATTCCTCCTCCGATTCACCCCATGAATATGCAAGGGATGTATTTAGAGACTCACCATCTTCAAACGATTTTCCCCTACCGATTAAGACACTGATAAACTTCCCTCTGATCTTCCTGTTTTGATTCAGACAATGAACGTCTTTCCGTTCATTTCCATCTTCCAATTCAGACACTGAGGTAAAAGTTCTTTTTGGATTCATTAATTTTCAGTTATGAATTTCAATTTAGGGATGAATTCTACTGAACTCAAACCTAATCAAGTTTCTGCTATTTGTGTAGCGATCATCAATGGGTACTTATGAGGCCAACGAGGAAATCTTTGTCGAAGGCGGGGTTGAAGGATAAGAAGCTACGAAGGAGCTGGAAAGATAAAGGTTAATGGAAAGACAGTGTTCCATACCTTCATATGTCTACTATCAAACTATAGTTCAACCAACTTTGAGGTATTAGGAAGCTTTTACGACCACATTGCTGACGAAATAACATCCCTAATGTCGGAAGTGTTTGATCAAATGTCTCCTATATCGTTCTACCATTGATGACTACACTCAGGTGTTTGATATAACAAGGTTCGATGAACTACTTTATGGTGGAGAAGAGATCAATTAAAGAGCTTGATTGTTTTAGCACATTGGGCGTGAACTTAGAAATCATATAATTCATTTGGAGAACACAAACATGTTTAGTTATTGTAATTTTAATCTTGTGTGCTTTTCATTGTATGTACTGATTTTATTTGTGCTTACAACAATTTGAATTTTGGAGTTCTATAATGTTAAATTTTGAGAGAAAGTTCGAACTGAGTTATTGCTGTAGTCTAAAGTTTTTCATTTGGAGTTCTATAATGTTGCATTTTTAGAGTAAATTTGAACAAAGTTATTGTTGTAGTCTAAGGTTATTCAGTTGGAGTTCTATAATGTTGAATTCTAAAAGCAAGTTCGAACTGAGTTATTGTTGTAATCTAAGGTTATTACTGAAGTAGTATCTACCTAATGAAGTTCCAGCTGAGCAAGTTCCAATTGAACAAGCTCCAACTGAGCAAGATCCAACTGAAATCAAGTTCCAAATGAGTTCTATAATGTTCAATTATGATAACAAAACATAAGTATCAAACTTTCCTCATACATTACAGTATACAAACCTTGTGGTGCTCATTAGCATACATTTCTCTCCGAAAAACTTTCCACAGTTGGTGAGTCCTTACAGTTAAAAAAGAGAAGTATTCAAACTTAGCACATACATGATATTTCTAGCCACAAATACATGTAATACACAACTTCCTACACATCCACTTTCTCCCCTATTTTTGTCTACAAACATAGGAATGGAAGCAGCTACGTGACAACCCAATGAAGCCGCATATTGTAGAGTAGCAGTGCAGAGTAGGTGTGTCCACTTAACCTTTCTTTAACCAATAAAACTTCCTTAAAAGTACATTTCTGTGAGGCTTCTTCTCTATTGGAGATCAGATGGAAATGATTTTCAATTACTTAACTCCATAAAACTACTTTTTGGCCACTTACCAACAAATTTTTTCAAGTCAACTCTTATGTCCTTGTTGTTGTGCCAGTATGATACACATTTTCTCAGTTCCATTGGTTTACAGAAGACAGTTTTGGGAGGGAAAATTCACCACATTCCTACTATTTGGAGGGAAAATATTAAGAAAGAAGATTAGATAACACATTCATCCTAAGTATAATAATGCAATATTACATAAGCATCTACAAATTACCTATGAAATAATGGAGGGAAAGTGTGGAGGGAAAAATAATACTTAATTATCCATATATATCCTCAATCATAAACTACTTGCAACAATAATTCCTTCCATGTGATATCTACATCACTCCAGTTGTAATTCCAAACACTAACAAAAAAGGGGACCACAACATGTTAGAGATCTCATCGCCATTAGAATGCTCATCAAAACCTTGTTGGATAGTGAAGTGGTGGTTAGGAATATACTAGGGGATCATCTTACAACAACCGGTTATTTTGAAACATTATAGATGAATATTGAGGAGGAGATGAACTACATAGAGATGAAAAAGGGTGAGGAAGAGGGCTGGGTGGAGCTGCCTCTCCCTAAGGAAGATCTCAGCACTGTCAAAGAGAGATTCCAAAGGAGGATGAGGAACTTAAAATAACCTCACACAAGAAGAAAAATCCAAGGGTTGAAGTCATTATCACTGATTAGGCTACATTTTTAAGGTGGATGTTAGTGCTTCGGCTGAACATTTTTTATTATAAAATATGCTAGATTTTTTGTTCAAGCTTAATATCAATGTTCATGTAGTCAGCTGCAACACTCTTTTTGTAGCCTCTTACTAACCATTTGTTTTACTTAATCAATGATTGGACCTTTTGAACCAATTTATCATTACAATCTAGAGGGGTTGATGGGTTCTTCAAGACCTCATATGCCAACGCTGAATCAATCTCTATACTTAGCTTAACTAACCCCCATTCATCAACATTTCTTAATACAAAAATGCAGCCCAAATATCTGAGCTCAATGTGTCAGTTTCATCACAGAAAAATCTATGTGCCACCTTCTTTCCGAAAAATATCAGTACCCCCTACTTGACTATTGTTTTTTCTTACTATTGTTGTTTGTGCATAATCCAACAATAATCACCCTTATCCAATTATTTACAGACTGTGAGTTGAATCAAACACCAAACACTCCTCAGTCAAATCACCATTTAAATAAATTTCCTACAATATAAATCACTCCCTGTTAGTATACAAATTTCCATAAAATATGCATGTCAATAACTTCAATTTTCATGATTATATTATTACGTACAATTCTATCACCACGTGTCTCCAGATATTTGCTTCTTTGAGGAGTTAGTTGCATCTTCATTGGTGTCATGCTGCATATTAGTGGATGTTTTCTTTCTCTTTCTTGCAGGACTGGATGCTGGATTCTTCATCCTAGTCTTATTTAGTTGGCCCCTGAGTTTAACTTGTTTGGGATCCTTAATTCTATGCTCTTCTATCTTGTTTCTCTACAGCATGCAACTCATTACTTGATCTTCTCTTTAACCTTCTTCAACCAAAAACCTTGCCACTAGGTAACGTTTAATTGTGATCATTTCTAGAACTAATTCCCAATCCAAATTCTATCCCTTTTTCCAACTTTTCAAGTCCTCTCACATATTCATCAAAAGCAGAATCATTGGATAGTGCTAGTGATATCAAGTATTTAGTCTGTAGGTTTTTGACCTTCATTAAGAACGGATCAAGTAGCTTTGATTAGCCAACACTTATAAAAGAGTAGCTCGATCAACCCGCTTAAATGTTTTGAAGATATAAAAATACGTTTAAGCTAGTCTAAACTCCAAGATAAACAGAACAAGTTAGTAAGCTAGTGTGTTAGAGTTACGGAAGAGGAGTTTAGCTACAATTCTCTGAACTTAAAATTGTTATATGATAAGTTCGTCTCAAATGAAATATTTTCCCCAAGGTGAGAACCCTAAGCTTCTACTAAGCTCAGGATAAAACTCACCACTAATTAGATTATATTAATCAAGAGTAATTACAACGATTTGTAACACTCTCTCTCAACACAATCTACGTTCATCTTAATACAAGTGATCCTCTCTACTCTCAAGATGATTTAGACCACACACTAACCTCACGCGACCTTGGATAAGAGTAGCTTTCCTCTATCTACGACTCTTACCAATTCGCTCTTGCTTTCTCCTCTCAACAAGTGAGGTTTTCCCTAAGCACTCAGCTCTCTAGCTTCCTCTCTAAAGCCCTTAGCTCTCTTTGCTCTTCTCAGCTCTTGTGTGCCTAACATCACCTATTGCACATATTTATAGTATATCTAAACTTATTCTCCAAGTAAAGAAAATCCTATAATCTATGACAATGAAGAAGTCCACGTTGGCAATCTGTGTGACCGATCCCCTCATTGAGCGCATCAACGATTCCACACGCATTTGTGCTTCTTCTGTTGAGTACCGTTTTTTCTTTGTCCACGTTGGCAATTCTCTCCACACCACTTGCGCTTCTCTAATTCGTCCAACTTGGCGATCCCCGTTCATCACTATCCATAAGTAGAAATCGCACATTCTCCTATACTTAGCTTCTCGGCCTTCCCTTCACTGCGCCCGAATCTTCTTCGCGCTGGTGTAGGATTCCTTCGTAGGACACTCTCTTTGGCACTTGATCAGTTGTACACTCGCTCTGAGTTTGAATAGCGATCCACTAGCTCGTAGCGACTCTCATCGCTTTACCTAGTCCTTCCGTCTTCACAACTCAATAATTGGGTCTTTATTTCCTTCTTTCTTTATTTCTTCAAAACTGCCTTGGTGAGACTCACTTTCCCCGCTAGGCTCAAAGCTAGTCTCTAGCTTGTCCACTTGTATCAAAGCTACTCTCCTAACTCCTCGAGCTATTCCTGGAAATCTTATCACACACAATGGACATCAAATGTTGTGTTTATCATCATCAAAACAAGCGGAACGTTTAAGATAGTCAAGCTTAAACTAAAAATTTCCCCCTTTTTGATGATGACAAACACTTAAACAGTGTAAGCACATAATTTTTCAAGACATACTCAGTCAAGCTTAAGATATTCAATGAAGCTTAATCGAATACTTTTAGATATAACAAATTAGCTCAATATCTTGCTAAAACACTTAACAAGTCTACCTTTGTCCCCCTTAGACCAAGCTGGTTAAAATCTTCCCAATTTCGACGACGGAAAGAGTATTCTACCTCAATCCTTCACCTGCCCAAACCGTTTACTTCCCCCTTTTGGCATCATTGAAAATACGTAGTTATTTCATCAGAGGGAACTAAAAGGGAGCTACTCAGTCATGCTTAACTCAGAAACATGCAAAATGATTCAAAGAGCAAGTAAGCGAGACTGTAACCAAGAAGCACTCACAACACTATAGTCAATCAAGGGCATACTAAAGATATATAATAATCCTCACACCTTTTTGTAACTGGAATCCTAGCAAGTCTATCAAATAGTCACGCAAGGAATAGTCAGAAAGCAAGTAAGGGTATCAACTCAAATCACCTTCTTCCACAGTATATTCACCGGCTTTTACCAAAAGACTTGAATTCTGCTTCGAGTAGCTTCGCTTGTCTCAGTGACACAGGATAAAGAGTAGCTTGGCACTGGTCTCGAGCTTCTATCTTTGAAGAGAGACTAGACATGATTTATCTGATCGCCGCTGTTATGTATTGACTTCATCTTTCAACTCACCTAATTACACTTGATTTTAAATAGTTGTGCTTGGCTTCTAGGTAGTTGATTCTTCACTCGCTTGATCAATTTGAGCTTAGTTATTTATATCGGAAGAAATTCGATCACGCTTGAGATGTGATACAGTAGCTTAACATGAATATCAAAGCGCAGCTAAGGGGAATTAATTCACATTTAATAGGGTCACTCACACTCAGATAATTCATGTATTCAACATGTGCATATAGATGAGATACTGGCTCTTTGTCCTAATAATGAATATGTCTTGTAGAGGGGGTATTCAGGGAATCAAGAAGCATATCATTAAAGTCAGGCAAGGGGCACTTTAGGTATGGATAATTTCTTAGGCATGTAATAAGTCAAGAAGACAATCACCATTCTCTATTCATAAGGTAAAGAAGAGCATGCAGTGATACATAAAATAGTATTATGTTTGCATCAATATACACATCAAGCTAGTCAGTTCTTGTTCAGATAAAGCAAGTTAACAAGAAAAGACATGAAAGCGCATCTCAACTTAAGTTCTTAGTGACAAAATAGTATGTAAAGACTTATCCAATTAGAAAGAACTTACATCGAGTGGACGAATGGTCTAATTGATAGGAATTAAGCCCAGCTGATGTCGAAGATTTAAGAAAGGTACTCGGTTCAGCCCTTAAGTAAAGATGTAAGCTATTTGTTTCTCTATCAGCATATGAACAACCTTCACCCTCTTATGCTCAACGTGATCACACAAGAAATGGTGTCGAACATCAATATGATTAGAGAGAGAGTGATGTGCCGGATTCACAGATAGATCAATGGCACTTGTATTGTCGCAGAGAATATGTAAAGTACCTCCTTTCCTAGGCGTTTGCATAGGTCCACAGAAGTCCATATGAATGAGCTCGAGAGGTGCTTTCATGGAGACTACCTTCTTAAGAGGAAAAGAACATCTGGCTCCTTTGGACTTTGAGCACTTGGAGCAAGAGGTCATTAAGTCTAACTGGATTCGAGGGAGACCACACACAAGGCCTTTGAATTTTCTCTTTTGTAGCAAATGTAGGCTTGCGTGTACCAATCACTGATGCCATAGGTTTGACTGCTCCATTATCGTGGTGAGGCACATTTGAATAGCAAGGGAAAACCATGATCAAATAGATAAGAGTTATCAACCCGCTTGTGAGTTTGACGAGGGGTAGGATCGAGATAAAAAGCGAGTGTAACAAGATATCAATGTGAATGTTACACTTACTCTATAGTCATGAAAAAGAGCTATAAAGATAGTATCCAAATACTAGCTCTCAGCAAAGCGAGTATAGATATGAGTGATTCGCTTGTTGAAAACCTTTATAGAGTAGCTTTGAATCGACTAACTCTTAGAGAAGAGTAGCTCGATTGACTAGCTTTAGTGTTTAGAAAATGCGGAAGTTAAAAACACTTTTAAGCGAGTCTTTTCCTTTTAAGTTAGCACAACACGCTAGAGAGCGAGTATGCTATAAATGCGGAATAACAAGGGAAAGCCACAATATGAATCTTAAATGGTTAAATGAAAGATTCAGCTCAATATGCACAGAGAGACTTTGTTAAGGTGAGAACCCTTGACAATAATACATGCCCGGGATGAAACTCACCAATATATTGAATATAATGCACAAAGAATTACAACGCCTTATAACTCTCAGCTCCCAGGCTTTCACGATCCTGTTGTGTTTGTGCACAAAGAATTACAAGCCCTTATAATACATCCCTCCAAGACACTCAACGTACTAACTCCCAGGCTTTCACGATCCTGTTGTGTTTGTGCTAGTTATACTTTCTCTCCCTCTCGAGGTTTCCCGAGCTCGTACGAATACATACAACTATTACACCTACTTATAGAAATCCTAAACTTCTTCACCGAGTTAGAAAACTCTATACAATATTGTAATAAAGGAGATTGCCACCTTATCAATCCGTGTGACTATTCTTTGGATAGCACCTCCACAGGTTTCTCCTTTTTCTTGAGCAACAAACTTGTAACAAACTCTGCCATGCTGGCGATCCGCTTCCACACCACTCCGCACCAACTTGTCCACACTGGCGATCCACGCTCCTCACTCTCCATAGGTAGAAACACATTCGCCTATCTTGAGCTTCACGTCTTTCCCATCATCTGGCACAAATACTCTACACGTTGGTGCAGCCTAAGCCACCTGGGCAGCTTTCCTTCACTTCAAATCTTCTATCGTTGAAGCACTAGGAACATTAGCTGGCAGCGACTCTCTTTGTCACTCCGCTAGTCTTAGTCTTCAACTCTTCTTCACATCTCACTTCAGAATTATGATTCTTCATCTTTGAGTTGGTTGAGACTGCCTTTGCTATTTATTCTATCTTCACAAGGCTCAAAGCTAGTCTTTAGCTTGTTCGCTTCGTCAAAGCGACTATCTTGGCTTCTTAAGCTACACATGTAATGCTTAGAAAATAAAAGATAGATTAAATGGAGTGTTTATCATCATCAAAACAAAGGAAGCGATTAGTCTGAGCAAGCTCAAACTAACACCGCTTACCTTTCATTAAGATCTCTTGGTTTGGATCTCGCACAACACAAGATGTTGTACTGAATGTAACTTCGTTTCCCCCTTGATCACATAGTTGAGCTACACTGAGGAGGTTAAATTTGAGATTATCAACAAGGTTAACATTATGCACTTGGATAGCGTTAGTGAGTTGAACACTTCCACTAGCCTTGATTTTACCTTGTTTCTTATCTCCAAAAGACATATTACCTCCATTCTTAGCATGAAGAGAGAGCAGAAGAGATGGACTACCTGTCATGTGACATGAGCAGCCACTATCAGTATACCACTTACTCTTTACTTCATCTTCAGTGTTGACCTCTATGCCTAGAGTTTCTGGTGCCATTAAATAGGACGAGAGTGAGAGAGAACGAGAGTTTGAATCATGATTTTGAACACCTTTGGCTTTGTTTTGTCATTTAGCCAACTGATTAGCTTTGTTGGAATTGCTTTGTTCTCTGAAATATTTCCTGGCCAATCTCATCATTGTTGCAATTTCCCTGTCCTTCATGATTCAAGTAAGAGGAGAGATAATAAATATGACAAATAAAGCATACGAGCAAGCTTGATTCAGACTAGACAGAAGGAATCAAAGCAAATGAGCGTCCCAAGCTCTTATACCAATTGTAGGTTTTTGACCTTCTTTAAGAACGGATCAAGTAGCTTTGATAAGCTACACTTATAAAAGACTAGCTCGATCAACTCGCTTAAGGGTTTTGAAGATGTAAAAGTTGAAAACACGTTTAAGCTAGTCTAAACTCCAAGATAAACACAACAAGCTAGTAAGCTAGTATGTTAGAGTTGCGGAAGAGGAGTTTATTTACAATACTTTGAACTTAAAATTGTTAGATGATAATTTAGGCTAAATTGTAAGATTTTCCCCAAGGTGAGAACCCTAAGCTTCTACTAAGCTCGGGATAAAACTCACCACTAATTTATTATATTAATCAAGAGTAATTACAATGATTAGTAACACTCTCTCAACATAATCTACGTTCAGATCAATACAAGTGATCCTCTCTACTCTCAAGATGATTTAGACCACACACTAACCTCACACGACCTTGACTAAGAGTAGATTTCCTCTAGCTATGACTCTTATCAATTCACTCTTGCTTTCTCCTCTTACCAAGTGAGGTTTGCCCTAAGCACTCAACTCTCTAGCTTTCTCTCTAAAACCTTTAGCTCTCTTTGCTCTTCTCAGCTTTCGTGTGCCTAACATCACCTATTGCATATATTTATAGTATTTCTAAACTTATTCTCTAATTAAAGCAAATCCTATAATCTATGACAATGAAGAAGTCCACGTTAGCAATCCGTGTAACCGATCCCCTCATGGAGCGCATCAATGATTCCACACGCATTTGTGCTTCTTCTCTTGAGTAACCGTTTTGTCCATGTTGGCAATACTATCCACACTACTTGCACTTCTCTAATTTGTCCATCTTGGCGATCCCCGTTCATCACTATCCATAGGAAGAAATCACACATTCTCCTATCCTTAGCTTCTCGACCTTCCCTTCACTGCGCCCGAACTTCTACGCGCTGGTGTAGGATTCCTCCGCAGGACACTCTCTTTGGCACTTGATCAGTTGTACACTCTCTCTGAGTTTGAAGCGCGATCCACTAGCTCGTAGCGACTCTCTTCGCTTTAGATAGTCCTTCCGTCTTCACAACCAATACTTGGGTCTTTATTTTCTTCGTTTTTTTTATTTCTTCAACACTGCCTTGGCGAGACTCGCTTTCCTCCCTAGGCTCAAAGCTATTCTCTAACTTGTTCGCTTGTGTCAAAGCTACTCTCTTAACTCCTCGAACTATTCCTGGAAAGCTTATCACACACAATGGACATCAAATGATGTGTCTATCATCATCAAAACAAGCGGACGTTTAAGATACTCAAGCTTAAACTAACATATTCCTAACTAAAAGATCCCTAAACTTCTTTACACGCGCACTTTCATTTGGATCATAGTAAAACACCTTAATATTCTCACATTCCTTAACAAAATTTTTATCCATCTTTTCAACACATATTTCTGGAATTATTCTTATATTTTCAACTTCAATTAATTTAATGATGTGCTTGCATAGAACTCAAACAATTTGCACGAGCACTTAAACTCTAACAATCTTCTAGCAACTACAGTCTGAAGTAACTTACATTGTTGATGCCAAACAGGCTTAAGTATCCTTTCCAAAACTTCATAGGTGGCCTTGTTTCCATCACTAGCTAAAAGGGTTGCATTGGTTAACCCTAAAGAACGTACCTCCAATACACATCAAGATTAACAGTTAAAATCGCTTTTTCCTACCAACTCAAATCAAAATTTAGTTGAATCATAATTTAAACCTGATCCCGAATTTCCTTAAACTTAGAATTTGTATAGGCCTTATGAAACACTTCTTACACTACATATACTCTATTAAAGACAAGTAGTCTCTCTAATGTGTGAACATTTAATTTCTTCTCCTACTCAACCTTGTATGCAATTGCTTTTTGATATTGCTCCAGGAAGAATTTCAACCCAGTACTCGAGTTAACCTAGCCTTTGAAGAAAAAATTAATCCTTTCACTCCTATGGGTGGAAGACATACCAGCCCAAAATAAATGTTTACAGTAAACTGACATCCATATTTTGCGTTCATTATAAAATTCAATTATTCAAGAGTTACCCCCAATATTGAATTTTGTAACCATTTCATACCATGCTTCCTCAAACTCATCTAGGCTCGGTGAATCATGTACAACCGTCTTACACACGTGTATATCAATCCAATGAGTATGTTTGCCTAGGTTACTGGCTCCATTGACTAGTATACGAAAAAGGCAGAGTTTGTGCCTAGTTGTTGGGAAAACATTCTCAATTGCCCCGCCTATTTCCTTGAACTTATCAGTTAAGATTCCATCAAGATCTCTTCCCATACACTCAATCCAGCGTACGAATAGCCAAGTAAAATTTTCACCAGTGTCACCTGACACTAACCCACATGCTAGAACAATTGATGAACCATAATGGTTTACTCTAATAAAAGGAGCAAAGGGCATGCCAAAAATATTTCTCAGATAGGTGATGTCAAATGTTACTACATCATCGAAACCTTTACAGCAGCCATGCACCTTGCATTTGACCAAAATACATTAACCATTTTACTTTCATCATCTATATCAACGACACTAAAAAAAACCTGGATTATCGTCTTTTGTTTTCCGAAATACGTCAACCATTGCAGCAACATCACCTTCCAATCTTCTAGCGCAATGGTGAATGCCTATCATATTTCTCATATCCATCTTTAAGGGAGAGATTCTCATGCCACTTTCAACAACTAATGAGTTAAAACTCTTTTTAACAGGAACTCAGCTGCATCATTATTCAAGATCCTCCTCTTGTGTGAAAGTCTACTGTGTGTTGGATCTACAATAGCTTCAACTTCATCATTAACTTCAGTATGTTGGATCTACAATAGCTTCAACTTCAATTTTCCCTCCCAGCAACTAATTAGTTAAAACTCTTTTAATAAGAACTTTCAACAACTAATGAATCTACTGTGTGTTGGATCCATTTCATGTTTGTGCGAAAGTCTTAAGGTTCCGATTGTCATCTTACCCTCTATCATTGTGGCATCAACAAATGCAGGACAGCCACATACCTGAGACTTTTCCCTTGTCTTCTCCATTCCTCTCACCTTCTCCATCATTTTTAAGTTTACCACCTCTAACACACGCGAACCAAATTCTTCCACACTTTTCATATTCAATTTCTTCGCTTGTTTTTTTTTTTCCGTACCAACTTTACCTATGAATTGAGGTAGAGGGGTGTTTGTGCATACATGGTACTGGAATCCCTTTTTTTGGCATAAGTGTGACTGAACAAAGAAAATTCAGTAGCACTGTTAAAAGACATTCCTATTGCTGGTTCACAACAACCTCAACTTCATCATTGACTTCAATGCTAGCTTCAGCTCCATCTTCAACATCAATGTTAGCTTCAACATCATTGTTGCTTGCATTCTTGGCCTCTAAATTTAGGTCAATAATCATTATACTTCTCCCTGTCATGAGACAATTGATCACTATACCACTACAATTCCATAATTTCTCCTTCAAAGTCAATAACACCAATGAAACAATTAGCTGAATACCTACATAGAGACCAGTTTCTGAAATTACCTCAATTGACGCCTGCTACCTTCAACTTAATTCAACATAACTCGTTCATTCACTACCAGATTTAAACTCGCCCCTAATTTCGAAGAAATTAGGGGCGAGTTTAAATCAATACCGATTACAACACTAGAATCATTACATATTCGAAGGAAATCAACAACTCGACAGTGATTCAGTGGATTTTCGACTAAATTCAACCCCACAATTTCCTTCAATTCTAGATTTCAACAATCCTTCAAACTCACCATCGAAATTAGGGTTTTGGTTCCATCAAATTAACCAGCGATTTCAACAAACTAGCAAATTAGGGTTTCGGTTTCAGTCGGCAAAATCTTTCGAATTCAACAACAGTATATGAGGAATTTGATTTGGGTCTCGGTTTCAATCCGCAAAATTTGGTTGGAGATTCTAGTTTCCCTCCGATTCCCACCATGAGCTCCCATTCCCACCGATTCCCTCCGATTTCCGCCGAACACAACACCTTCCCTCCTCATTTTTTTAAATTTGCCCCCAATTCTACTTTTTGTCTTATATGTATATAGTGGATAAGGATTCGATGAAAACAACTCTTATGGTGCGAAGTGCGAACTTTCTCGGGTACATATATAACACGCTAATCTTCACATATAACACGTTAATGTTCACATCTAAGGGGATAAAAAATCACCCAGAAAACGTGAAAAAAAACAGTTCACCATTAATTACAAAAATGTCACAGCGTGGATTCATTAAAAAACCCATCTTTTAATCCCAGCCCTCCATTTTCTAATCTAATGGCTCAACATTCTTCGCACTTCACATCGTAAGGGTTGTTTTCACCGGAACTCACCTCTGTATATAGTATACTCTTAGTTTACAATATGCGTAAACTAACATTATTCTATAAAGAAAAATATGCCAATCGGGTATGGTCCGTTTGACTATAAAAAACGTCTTTCTTTCAAGTTTATGATATATAACTTTACAATAATATTCCGGTTATATTTATCTGTAAAAGAATATTGTGAGTATGTCATTTTCACAAATTTAAAAACTTCCTAACATATTTTCAGCTATATTGCCATATATGTATTGTGACTAATTAAAATTTTAAACTAGAATAATTTATATTCTTCCATGGTATTTTATTTACATTGATAGAAAGTTAAATAACTTCAAATATTATCAATGTCTCTTTTTTTTAATATGTGTTAGCTTTCTAGTAAAATATTTCTCCATAAATTTTTTTTGAACAAAGATAAGCATTTTATACTTATTAGAATGGTTTCACATAAGTTCTATGTTTAAATAGTGAAGAGTTTAAGTATGACAATCTTCTATCTTTTTAAACAAACCATAAAATAAAAATATGAATATTTTAAAATAAACAATTTCTTTAATTCAATGTTGATGTAGTTGATGGTATTTAATTTTTTTTTGAAAAATTAAAATTAGTAGCATCATAAGGATAAATTATTTACCAAATAATACTATATAATATATTAAGTATTATCCCATTGACAAGTATCCCAAATATATAGATGATAACATTTATTTGAGTTGAAAAATAAATGGAACTCAATATATATACCAATTAGGATAAGGAGAGTGTAACTCAATTTTATTACATTCAATTATTTGGTTCATGAGCATATAAAATAAACAATGTTTTCTTCATACATGATTTAACCAAAAAAACATAGCCCGTGCAAAGAATGAATACGAACATCCTATCCTAGTAATGATAATAATAATACTCATAAAGTTAAGTTTTTAAGTACTAGGCTGTTCGTGCCTGTGCTTTACACAAACTTTATTTTTAGGTTGCATCTTGTATGAAAAGAATATGATACATATAGATAGGGGTGAGCACGGTTGGTTAATCGAGTATCGGTTAACCGAACGACGGTTAACCGGGCGCTCCAACCTTGTCGGTTAACCGAATATTACGGTTAACCAGTGTTGATTAACCGTTATATTCGGTTAACCGACAACGGTTAACCGTTCTATATTCGGTTAACCAAAACATAAAAAAAAGGATTTCAGATAAAAAAGGTAAAATTATATTTTCGAAATTAAATTTGAAAATATTTTCGGTTAATTGGTACACATTCGGTTAACCGTTGTTGACTAACCGAATGTACCGGCTAACCATTTTTTGCTAACCGAATATTTGGTTAACCAAAAGTAGTTAACCAAAATGCCGGTGTTCCGGTTATTCGGCACGGTTAAACGGTTACGGTTTTTTCCCCACCCCTACATATAAAAAGAGAGAATCGCGTTCACTTGAAACAACCTCTTAAAATAAAACATGTGACATTTTATAACTTTTAGATTTCAAGTAAATCAATGACTCTGATTAAATCATAACATAATTTTAAAAATAAATAATAAAACACAATCAAAATATCTTTCAATATAATACCTCTCTCTTTCTTTTTCTTTTCCATGTCTTTCATTCCGGCTAATTCTTCCTGCGTTCTTCTCTTGCGTCTCTCTCCCTCTTCATCTCTCCAAAGACCATTCACTCATTCATATCTCTCCTCCATTGAAGCATCTAAGTTGTATTCTTCTCTTCGCCCTCTGTTTGTCACCGTTACTCGCCATTGAAATTGTTCGGTTCGTGAACTCTCTAGGTAAATCTTTCTAAAAACCCTAATTTTCAGTATATTTTCCTCTACCTCAAAAACCTCAATATCTACAATACATGTCAATTTAGTGATGGCCGTTGAGGGATTTGTGACCGCACGATGAATCGGCGGTCACAAAAGCAAACCCCTGGGATTTCTACTTTCACGGTAAGTCGTCCTATTTAGTCTTAAAAAATCAATTTTAATTTCAAAGTGTTGGTATTGTTTGAATGAATTTAAGATTTGATGATAAAGGTGACGTAATCAGTGGAAACATTTTAAAAAACATCAACCCATTTATTTTCCACACTAGTACCACGCATTTCCATCACCGATCTAATGGTTATTGGATAAATTTTGTTACCATTTTTCATTTTTCCAATTTGCAGAAGAATACAAGAGAAACAATTTTTTATTTTCTAATTAAATGAATCTATATCAATCAATTTTCTTTTCTGAGGAATTGTTTCCTTTACATAATAGATTCACACATGCTTGTTAGTTGTTAGAGGGTGGAGATATAGTTACCAAAGTTTTGATTCTTATTTAGTTTCAAATTTCTATAAAAATAATGTTTAATATTTAATTAGTAAAATGTAAAGTAATTATACTTAGTCTACTAGCTCAAATGGTAGAGAATTTATTTACACATCGATGTAAGTTCGAATCCTACATAGACTTATCTTATATATATACAATGCATATCACCTATTATATCGTTCAGATTACAAGTAGTATCTTGCATATCATTTATTTAATGTTATATATAGTGCATATTCCCTATTGTAATGTGCATATTACAAATAGTATATTGCATATCAATTCCTTAATATTAAAACACTAAAGCGTTTGAGCATATGCCTTCATAATTTCAGCGTACCATCTAGAATATTTATATATATCATAAATAGTAAATTACATAACATGGTCAAAACTGGAATAACCCATATCTCAACTATTTTGCATATCATTTATGAAGTCGTGCATATGATCAATGGTATTTTGCATATCATCTATCGAGTATCATAAAGTAGATCGAAGTATGCCTTATGATTTTGCATATCATATATAGTAAAAGGCATATCACAATCTGAATTTACCTTTCTAAATCGCCTTCTAACTACATAATTTAAAGAGATTTATAAAAAAAAATTATGAATTACTTCCCTTAATTTTCTCATTTTCTCTCTCATATAACTACTTCCTTTTTTATTTTTATTTTCCAGATTTTTTAAGGAAATCACCTTTTGCAAAATCCTTACTCTCATCTAGCCATCCATCTTTCTTTATCTAATGGTCCTACTTTATCCACTCGTTTTACCACAAAAGTCGCTTACCTGAGCGTGCCCCTATATATATATATATAAATAGATAGATAGATACATTTAGGTTCAGATAAACAGTGAGTTATGGTAAAACGGTAGTACTATTATAAACTGTCATATTTAGTTAAATTTAAGGGTTGAGACTAAAAACTAATAAAAAAGCAGAAAATAATAAAGTAAATCAAAATCTCTTCCTTAATTTTAGGGATTTAACCTCTCTCATATCCAACTTATTGATAGCATGCATTTTAGTCTAGTTTAGGTCATGTTTATTTCGTCTTAATAGAGTCGTTTTGCGTCTTTCTAGTCTTGTTTTATATTATTTTCATAGTTTTCTTCGTAGAGTCGGTA
Organism: Phyllobates terribilis; assembly: GCF_046119375.1. Lineage (NCBI taxonomy): Eukaryota > Metazoa > Chordata > Amphibia > Anura > Dendrobatidae > Phyllobates > Phyllobates terribilis. Next base: position 23,861 of record NW_027370621.1, read on the forward strand.
TCTACTCTTTTATTTGATGATTACAGGTGATTTGGAGGTGTTTTCCTTGGAGTTAATGAGTGTCCATGGAATGGTGTTCAAGTCAAAGAATAAGCGAGGCGGGAACCTAAGGAAGAAGGGCTCAAGGAAGGACGGGAACGAACCATGACGGAGCTGCGTTGATGATGGGCAACAGAGGGATACCCGGCCTCATACTTGGCCGAATATCTGCCCGAGTATCCATGAAAGGGGCCGCCATCTCAGAGGGTTACTCGGCCCATTACTCGGCCGAGTATCGGGCCGAGTTCGGCACCCCTTTTCCGATATTTGGTGTTTTGACTTGGAACTCTTGGACTTCTTTGGGGGTTACTTTTGGATGACCTTTGGAGAGTTATAAAAGGGGGTTTTAGAACATGTTTAGGGGACCATCTATCCACCTCCCTCTCTATATCTCTTTAGCTACTTTGGAAAACGTAGTTTGCAATTTGTGGAGATTTATTGAAGATTTCTCAAGGATTGGAGTTTTATATTCTAGATTGAATCAAGTATTTCTCTTATTCTCATCTAGATCTATGAATTTCTCTATTATTATGATGTTTTTGATTGTTTTTCCCATTATGCATAGCTAAATCCATATTTCTAGAATTGGGGTGATCCTAACAATGAATTGGTAGATTTTGTTCTTGTGTTTGTCTTTGAAAGCATGGATTCTTGTTTGAATTGATTCTAGGGTTCTTATTGAGATTGAGATTAACAATTAGACTTGTATTAGGTTGAGTCTGAAAGGAGATTCCTATAGATTTTAATTAGACATGGCATGAGTCTGAAAGGAGATTGTTTATGTTGGATTACCTAGAATTGAACCTGAATAGACTTGTTTGTTCTTGTGGAGATATAAGTAATCATAGAAACCTAGGTTAGGTTGGAACTAATTGAGCACGAAAGTGGATGTTAACCCGGTCTAGTTCTAGTTTCTAAGTGCCCATTAGTCTATGCTTGATTGACTTTGCACGACAGTGATTGTTAGTTGGAGTTTAGATACATCTACTATTGTCTGAAAGGAATTAGTAGATATATTTGATTTCTTACCGTCAAACTAGTCCATGCTATTCTTTGATAAACGCAACTTGTAATCTACCAAGAAGTTGTTGTGGTGATCCTTGATCCTAGATATTTCTCATTCACATATCTTTCCAAAGTTGTGTTTTCTTATTTTCGTAGCATAATCATCATATTATCTTATTAAGACTTAGCTTACCAGTTTAGTTACAAAAGATAGTACTTTGTCCTCGTGGGAACGACACTTGAAAAGCTATAATTGATCCCATACGCTTGTGGGTAGGTTTAGCCCTATCAAGTTTTTGGCACCGTTGCCGGGGACATTTGCTAGTATTAGTTGTATCCTACAACTGGTTCGACTAAGTCTCTTGTGTTATTTGATCATTTTTCTCTTGTCTTTGATCTCAGGTTTGTTACCTTCTCATGAGACGAGTTCTAAGCGCTAATAATCTCAACGACTTTGATCTTGAACCTGAGCGTGCTTTTCACTTGAGAAGGAGACAACAACGTGATCTTATTGAACAAGAGATGGATGGGAATGGTAATCAAGATCAGCCAATTAACGCTCTGGATCAGCCACGTATGACTGTAGGTGACTATATGACACCTAATCACCGAGGGCAAGTTTCAGGTGTGGTTCCACCTCCCGTGACCTCTCGTAACTTCGAGCTGAAACCCTCTTTGATCAACATGGTTCAACAAAATCAGTTTGGGGGTTTGCCGTCTGAGAATCCGCACCTACATTTGGCCACTTTCACTGAGCTTATGGATATGGTGAAGATCCATGAAGTGAGTCAAGATGCACTATTCTTGCGCACATTCTCGTTCTCTCTACGAGATAGAGCAAAGGCTTGGTATAGTGCTATACCTCTTGGCTCTGTTACTACTTGGGATGAGTTAGCCAATGCATTTCTCACCAAATACTTTCCTCCTAAGAAGACAGCCGAGATGAGAAATCAGATTCTAGCCTTCCAGATGAAAGATGTTGAGTCTCTATATGAAGGTTGGGAAATGTTCAAGGAATTGTTGATGTTGTGCCCTCATCACGGGCAAGAGAAGTGGACTTTGCTACACGTCTTCTATAATACAGTTGACAGTTCTACCAGACTCATTATTGATGCTTCAGATGGAGGTAGAATAATGTCAATGGATGTTGTGGAAGCATGGAATTTGATTGAAGATACCGCGCAACATTCTCATTATTATAGTGATGCTCGGTCACATCCTAAGAAAGCGGCCAGGCTGTATGAGGTGAATGCTGATACACACCAACAAGCTCAGATTGATGATTTGCAACAAGAGATCAAGAGGCTGAATTTGGCGGTTCAAAAATCCAAAGAGTATGGGGTTGCTTCATCCTCTCGAGGTACGTCTAATGTGGTTTGTCAGTTTTGTGGAGAGAGAGACCTTACTATTTCATCATGCCAACAATTCAGAGCTCAAGGTGAGACACAAGTGGAGGCCAACTACATGAGCAACTTCAATCGGGGTCCTAGGAATGATCAATACTCAAATTCCTATAACTCCGGTTGGAGGAATGAAAACCAAGCTTGGGGGAAATCAAGTTGCACCTAGATAACCTCCCGGTTTCCAACAACGTCCCCCTCCACCACAAAGTCAAGAGCGTTCTCAACCATCTGATGAGTCTACGCTTCAACTGATTATGAAGGAGCTACAAAATATAAACAAGAAACTGGATAGTCATGATAGCTTGCATGCTCAATATGCCAAGAATGCTCCTAGGCCACATGGTCAACTCCTGAGCCAAACCGAGGCCAATCCAAAAGGGAAAATCAATGCTGTGTCCTTGAGGAGTGGGCGATAACTTGACGATCCTAAGATAACGGATCTTAAGAAAGATGTGGCTATAGAAGATTCCAAAGAAGTTGTGGTTAAAGAGAAAGAGCAAAAATAAGAGCCCAAGTATGTGCCACCACCACCTTACAAGCCTCCTCTTCCTTTCCCACAAAGGAGAGCCAAGGCTCAGCTAGATCGTTAATTTGGCAAATTTGTGGAGGTGTTGAAGAAACTTTGCATCAACATTCCATTCACCGAAGCTCTCAAGAAATTTCCAACCTATGTGAAGTTCTTGAAGGAGATCCTATCTAACAAGAGGAACCTTGATGATTACCACACCATTGCTTTGAACCAAGAGTGTAGCGCAATCATCCAAAACAAGTTGCCCCCTAAGCTTGAAGATCCGGGCAGCTTTAGTGTTCCTATGGTGATAGGGAGGAGTACCTACCAGGCTTTATGTGATTTGGGTGCTAGTGTGAGCATCATTCCTCTATCCATATGCAAGAAGCTTGATTTAGGAGAGCCTAGACCGTTGAAGATGAACTTACTCATGGCCGATAGATCTACGACATGCCCGGTTGGTATTTTGGAGGACATTCCAATCCAGATCGGCAAGTTTTACATACCGATCGATTTCATTGTCCTAGATATTCCCGCTGATTCTCCTATTCCAATAATAGTGGGACGACCCTTCCTAGATACCGCGGGTGCTCTTATTGATGTGAAGCAGGGTGTTCTCTCCTTCAATATCGGGGAAGGGAAAATGAAATTCAACCTTCCTAAGGTTGTGAAGCAGCCTGCTTTTGAGGTTGATGTTTCTAGCTTGGATATGGTTGAAAAAGCAACCCAAGAATCCTTGATGGCCATTTTGATTGATGATCCATTGTAGTATAGCTTGACTGTGAGTGTGACTGAAGCTGACAATCTAGAGCTGCTTGCTGATGTGCTCTTAAAATTGGAATATGGTAATGAGGTGCATGAGACCGTATTTGAGACCCTATCTAGTGAAGACATCTCCCCCATGGAGGAGACTCAAGAGGCACCAAAAGTGAAGTTGAAAACTCTTCCATCCAATTTGAGGTTCAAGGAGGACCTTGATCCGGGGGATAGTGACCATCTTCTCCGTCTACCTAATATGGAGAGAGTTTCTCTCAAAGGCCTCCTCCTTGACCACCTTTACAAGAGTAGTTCATTGTGAGTATTTCTCGATCTTTTGCTCTTTAATTATACATTGGGGACAATGTTAGTTTTAAGCTTGGGGGAGGGGAGTATTTTCTGTTTTCCATTGCATGTAGGTTGTTTAGAATTGCATTTTTTCTTTTTTTTTTCTTTTGATTGTTTGTTTTTTTGCTTTTGTGTCGGTTATCACTTTTCCCATGCATGTTCCTTTGTGAGTTCTTATAATGGTGCATTAACTGTGAATCCTTTTAATATGCTTTAGTTGTTAATATTACAATTGCATTATGATGATGATATGATTGATCACACTTTTGACATTGACCTGAGCATGTGGACTTTAATTAAGATACATTAGAACCGAAACTCTAGATAATTGTCCTAGTGAGCTTGCTTGCCTTTCTTGGACTACATTTGCAAAGTCCTCTTATTTCTCATGAGTGAACTCTCTTTGTTTTTTATCTCTAGAACTCTCATCTAAATCTCTTTGAGACTGCATATAGGACTAAAAGTGCATCACATTTGATGGAGACATTAATTTTTTTATGAGCCCATATTATCCTTGACTATCCTTGAATTGATATCCTTCTCTTGTAGCCCTTTGAGCCTTATAGCCTTTCTTTGTTAGCTCCACAAAAGTAATCCGAGCTTATATTTATATCCTACCTATCTAGGGGATTGAACTTCTATTTACTTTGTGTGGATGCGATACAAGCTTGGGGGAATGGTAGATGATGGGGTGGTTAATGATGTTTGATTATAGAACGTTATCTTGTTGTTTATACCCAATTTTCTCCCTTATTTTTCGTTAAAAAGAGAAGAAAGAAAAAGAACAAAAAAGAGGAAATAAGTGAAAGAGAAGAAAAGTAGCAACAAATAAATAATTTTGATAGATCTTGGGTTGGGTTGTGTATTTGTGCTTATTGTAATATCAATTGAGTTGGTGTTGTTTTCATATGAAGTTCATATCTCCTAGATTTAGTACCACATGGCCAAAAAATTTCATCCGTGCCTTATAGAGTACCTTGGCCCCATTACAATCCCTTGTATGTCTTATGATTGTGTTTCGCATTCTACCTAGTAGTGGAGATCTAGATTTGGTTGCAAGCCTATGGTAGTTAACATTCAAAGTTGAGATATAACATTGAGTGAAACACATACCTACATATATGAGTGTGAGTGACATGTTCTACTATTCCGGTGAGGTCTAGAGTTGAGGAACTAATATATTATTGTCATTGATTGAGAAGCATTCTAGGAAGGGATTTGTTTTCTGTTTGATCTTTCGTTGTTGTCAATCATATATCACTTGGATAGATACCTCTTATGTATATTAATTGGATTCATTGATGTGTTCTTGCTTGGGACAAGCAAGGTTCAAGCTTGGGGGAATTTGATAGCATGCATTTTAGTCTAGTTTAGGTCATGTTTATTTCGTCTTAATAGAGTCGTTTTGCATCTTTCTAGTCTTGTTTTATCTTATTTTCATAGTTTTCTTCATAGAGTCGGTATCTACTCTTTTATTTGATGATTACAGGTGATTTGGAGGTGTTTTCCTTGGAGTTCATGAGTGTCCATGGAATGGTGTTCGAGTCAACGAATAAGCGAGGCGGGAACCTAAGGAAGAAGGGCCCAAGGAAGGACGGGAACGAACCATGACGGAGCTGCGTTGATGAGGAGTAATAGAGGGATACCCGGCCTCATACTCAGCCGAGTATCTGCCCGAGTATCCATGAAAGGGGCCGCCATCTCAGAGGGTTACTCGGCCCATTAGTCGGCCGAGTATCGGGCTGAGTTCGGCACCCCTTTTCCTAGATTTGGTGTTTTGACTTGGAACTCTTGGACTTCTTTGGGGGTTACTTTTGGAAGACCTTTGGAGAGTTATAAAATGGGGTTTTAGAACATGTTTAGGGGACCATCTATCCACCTCCCTCTCTATATCTCTTTAGCTACTTTGGAAAACCTAGTTTGCAATTTGTGGAGATTATTGAAGATTTCTCAAGGATTGAAGTTTTATATTCTAGATTGAATCAAGTATTTCTCTTATTCTCATCTAGATCTATGAATTTCTCTATTCTTATGATGTTCTTGTAATCTACCAAGAAGTTGTTGTGGTGATCCTTGATCCTAGATATATCTCACTCACATATCTTTCCAAAGTTGTGTTTCTTATTTTCGTAGCATAATCATCATATTATCTTATTAAGACTTAGCTTACCAGTTTAGTTACAAAAGATACTACTTTGTCCTCGTGGGAACGACAGTTGAAAAGCTACAATTGATCCCATACGCTTGTGGGTAGGTTTAGTCCTATCACTTATCATTCTCTTCCCAAACTCAGGCGTTCGTTTCATTGTCCCGTTGATCTAACACCAACGTCTCCCACCAACATTCTTTGGATTGGCTCTAACATCAACGTCAACTACTCCCCACTCGTCCTCTAGTTGTCTCGATTTCTTCTTCTATTCGACTCCTCCAGTTGTATCGATTTCGTCTCTCATCGACTTTGTCTCTCACCGGTTCGACTCCCTAACATCGTCGTCTTCTTGTAAAGGTAATAAATAAGTAAATCCCCCTTTGGATTCAACGTAATACAACGATTTCGTCTCTCATCGATTTCGCCTCTCACCGGTTTGAGTCCCTAACATCGTCGTCTTCTTGTATAGGTAAGAATTCATTAAATCCCCCTTTTGATTCAACATAATACAATTATTTAGGGTTAATTTTGTTCTTCTCTCAGTTATTTTAATTCAATTTCCCTTTTGATTCAACAAATGGTACACGTGTAGTAATTAAAACTGGAACTGAATGGTAGTATTCTTGAAACTATTCGTTTCTGGTGTCTCGCGGAAGTTGGTAGTCTTAAGGTTAATTGTGATGTTGCGTTTACAAATGACATGGCTATCGGGTTGGGTTCAAAACCATGTAATTAGGTAAAAAAAGCACAAAATTAGAGGAGGACGAAGAACAAGGCATTTCTCCAGATTTTGTTGTTGTTACAGATTGAGTTCTTTAATTTGGTAGATTAGTATGTATGGTTATTTAATTCGAAATTTATGGTTTGATATTTGTCAGGAATGAAATTCTGCAGATTTGATCAGTATTGTGGGTTTGAACTGATGTTTATGCCTATTTTTGGTTGCAATTTTTGGTGCACTGTGGTTATGTTCTCTAGTTCTGGTTGAATTTGGGTTATCCTCGTTTTTATGATCTAAGACTTGTTGTTCACTCTAAAACTTTCTTTTCATGAGCTAGGACTTGTTGTTCATGCTTTTACACTTGTTTTCACTATCCGAAACTCGTTTTTTACAATCAAAATCTTGTTTTGCATGATCAAAGATTCATTGTTCACAATCCAAAACTTGTTGTTCACACTTCACACTTGTTTTTCATGTTTTGAAACTTGTTTTCACAGTCTAAAACTTGTTTTTCGGGATCTAAGATTCGTTGTTCACAATCTAAAACTTGTTAATCATTCTTTTTGTTTCACGATCCGAAACTCGATTTTCACAATCTGAAACTTATTTTTCACGATTTAAGATTTGTTGTTCACAATCTAAAAGAGTCGATAAATTATAGGAACTATTTTTTCACGCTCTAAGACGTATTTTTCACGCTCTAAGAAATGTTTTTCACGATCCCAAGTTGTTTTTCATGATATGACTTATTCATTCGCAGATTCATACTTGATGTTCACGATATAAGACTTGTTTTTTCACAATTCCAAACTTGTTTTTCATGATTTCAGACTTGCTATTCACAATCTAAGAATTATTATTCAACATTTCAAAGTTGTTATTCATAATCTAATATTTATTTTTCACGATCTAAGAAATTAATTTTAGGAAGAATCTACGTAATTATAGATTTTTTAATCCACCTCTTAGCATTTCCTTAATTATAGGAAGAATCTATGTAAATACCATAATTAAAATTCTTTGATTCAAATTAATATCAGTTCCTTAATTATAGGAACTATTTTTCTAAATTGATTTTCTTTTATTCAATCTATGTTTTCCCATTCTAATCCAATCCATCCATTTGATTCAATCTAACGGTCCAGATTAGTACTATCGCTTTATCACAAAACCGTTTTACCATAACCCACCTCTCTCTCTCTCTCTTTATATATATATATATATATATATATATAAATAAAGGTGGTAAAACGGTTTTTGTGGGTTCCGGTAAAACGGTTTTTGTGGTAAAACTGTAGTACTAATCTGGATCGTTAGATTGAAGAGAATGGATGGACTGGATTTGATTAAAAAAATTAGATTAATCAAAAGAAAATTAATTAGAAAACAAATGAGAGAATCTAGGGAAGGAAAAAAAGATAAAAAATGAAAAATAAAACTGCATTAATTGACTGCGATTTTATCTTTTTAAAAAACAATAGCCTCATAACTCATTAAATATTTTTTCCGGTTCATCATTCAAGAGTTTATTCGTTTCGAGATTACAATTTTTTCAAGATCCATATAGGTGCGATTTTTCAGTTATCATACAGTTTTCGGAATTTCTAGTATATTTTTCGCGATACAATAACTGTTTTTCCCAGATTGCTGTCGAACTTTCTCGTTCTGTCGATTTCTCTGTTAGGAATAACTTATTTTCAATATTTGCAAATTGTTTTTTCGCGAATTTGAGTAATGATTTTCGAGATTTGAGTAATGATTTTCGGTTGTGTTTTTCCCAGAAATTAGTTACGAATGAATAAGTCTTATCATGAAAAACAATTTGAAATCGTGAAAAACACGTCTTAGAGTGTGAAAAATACATCTTAGAGCGTGAAAAAATAGTTCCTACAATTTATCGACTCTTTTAGATTGTGAACAACGAATCTTAGAAAGTGAAAAATAAGTTTCAGATTGTGAAAAACGAGTTTCGAATCGTGAAAAACAAGCATGATAAACAAGTTTTAGATATGACCAACGAATCTTAGATCACGGAAAACTAGTTTCAGACTATGAAAAACGAGTTTCAGATCGTGATAAACAAATGTGAAGTGTGAACAACAAGTTTTGGATTGTCAACAATGAATCTTTGACCGTGAAAAACAAGTTTTTGATTGTGAAAAACAAAGTTTCAGAAACGAATGAAATTGCATTTTGTTGTCACATTCACACCAATAAAGAGGGTCAAGAGAGCAAAAACTACACCATTAAAACCTAAAACCATAACAGTATTTGTATATCATCAGCCTAAAACAATATACATCCTCAGATAAACAAACAATTAAGCAACCAACCAATAAATGGATTTAAAAACAAAACAGGAGATGCCGTAACGAAATCAACAATCTAAACATTTATGTTTGAACGAATTTACACCATTAGTAAAGTTCACCAAAATCATAGCAGCAATACAATTAATAAAAGGAATTCATAAAATTGAACATAAACACCATAGGTCTTACTTAAAATAAAAAATTGTGAATCAAATAAGTCTTGAAGTCTAAGCCATATATTCATGGTAAATCAGCACCAACCCTCGATTGTTGTATGTCCAAATGGCTTAACTTTCGTGTGCTATGGATTGGCTTCCCTCTGAATATCCAAACGTTTCACACCTAGACGGAGAAGCAATTCATTAAAATTAAAATTGAAGCAATCATAAAGCCTCAGTTGAAAGTAGTATTGTTAAACTATCACTAACATCAAGTAATATAAACCTTGCAATCAAATCCAAAAATTCGACAACACTAAAAAAGAAAAAATGAGATCGGAAAAATACTCCATTCACTAGATGGATGGAACAAGAGACGAAGAACCCGAGGATAAGCGTTGATGTCAGTGAGAGACGAAACTGGACGACAATGACTGGCATAGCAAGACTACAGTGAGATCGGAGGAGAATGAGGAATCGCTGAGAATAAGAACGAGGATAAGTGGAGAGCGTTGATTAGTTAATGGGTGGGTAGATCCCTAAAAAGAAGGATAGAAAATTTATTTTCTAAATTTAATTCATTAAAAGATTTCCATATCTTCTGATTTAATCTTGACCCTCTATTCAATTCTAATCTAACGTCTCCAAATAGTACTATTGTTTTACTCTAAGAATAAGTTTTACTAGAACTTAATTCTATATATATACATATATGTATGTATATTTGAACGTGCATTTTCTTGTTTGTCCACACAAATTTGAATGAACCACGTAGATGAAATGTAGTGTATAAAGTGATTAAAAATGATTCAATGAGACAATGCTCCATTTCATTAAATCACCAAACCTAAGGCATGTGGTTCTATTTAATATGGAACTATTTATGGGTACATAGTATTGTTGTGAAGATATTTTTTATTCTTTAGTGAATGAACTGTATGAAATATTTTGGGCATCAATTTTGTTATGTATACTGAAATCCAATATATTTCCCTTGGATGTTATTGTTAGTTTGATAGGATATCACATTTGGTACAATGTATATGTAATTTCTACATCTTATCTTTCAATCTATTATTCTAATTTAGATATTAATGATTCAATATTTCCTCACGGAAGAAGCAATCGACAAATTTCTTGAATTTGATTCTAATTTACATAGATTTCCCACCTCTCCAATTAAGTTACTCACTCAATCTATACAAATCAAATTTCACCATCCTCTTTGTCACTCTAATCCAATTTAATTTTGTTCACAATATTCATGAGCTTTCATTTGCATATTATAATTAGGAAAGATGATAGGTTTCACAATAAAGGAGTATTTATATCGTGAAGACCTCCACAATTATAATGGTTACTAAACAATTAATT
>NW_027370622.1:0-34631 GCF_046119375.1 Phyllobates terribilis
GGAGCTGGCATCTAACTCTCTTTGAATCTTCTTTATCATGCTAGGGATTAACAGGAAAAAGCTAAAAATTTCACAATTGCACCGTGCAATGTGGAGATATTACTGTTTGTGCATTTACAATATTCATTGATTTTTGCCATTGAAAAACATGTTTTTCATATACCAGAAATGTTTGAAGCTACTGACTGAATGAAAGGAGCTGGCATCTCACTCTCTTTGAATCTTCTTTATCATGCTTAGGATTAGCAGGAAAAAGCAAAAAATTTCAGAATTGCACCTTGCAATGTGGAGATATTACTGTTTGTGCATTTACAATATTCATTGATTTTTGCCATTGAAAAACATGTTTTTCATATACCAGAAATGTTTGAAGCTACTGACTGAATGAAAGGAGCTGGCATCTCACTCTCTTTGAATCTTCTTTATCATGCTAGGATTAACAGGAAAAAGCTAAAAATTTCAGAATTGCACCGTGCAATGTGGAGATATTACTGTTTGTGCATTTACAATATTCATTGATTTTTGCCATTGAAAAACATGTTTTTTCATATACCAGAAATGTTTGAAGCTACTGACTGAATGAAAGGAGCTGGCATCTCACTCTCTTTGAATCTTCTTTATCATGCTAGGATTAGCAGGAAAAAGCAAAAAATTTCAGAATTGCACCTTGCAATGTGGAGATATTACTGTTTGTGCATTTACAATATTCATTGATTTTTGCCATTGAAAAACATGTTTTTCATATACCAGAAATGTTTGAAGCTACTGACTGAATGAAGGAGCTGGCATCTCACTCTCTTTGAATCTTCTTTATCATGCTAGGATTAACAGGAAAAAGCTAAAAATTTCAGAATTGCACCGTGCAATGTGGAGATATTACTGTTTGTGCATTTACAATATTCATTGATTTTTGCCATTGAAAAACATGTTTTTCATATACCAGAAATGTTTGAAGCTACTGACTGAATGAAAGGAGCTGGCATCTCACTCTCTTTGAATCTTCTTTATCATGCTAGGATTAGCAGGAAAAAGCAAAAAATTTCAGAATTGCACCTTGCAATGTGGAGATATTACTGTTTGTGCATTTACAATATTCATTGATTTTTGCCATTGAAAAACATGTTTTTCATATACCAGAAATGTTTGAAGCTACTGACTGAATGAAAGGAGCTGGCATCTCACTCTCTTTGAATCTTCTTTATCATGCTAGGATTAACAGGAAAAAGCTAAAAATTTCAGAATTGCACCGTGCAATGTGGAGATATTACTGTTTGTGCATTTACAATATTCATTGATTTTTGCCATTGAAAAACATGTTTTTCATATACCAGAAATGTTTGAAGCTACTGACTGAATGAAAGGAGCTGGCATCTCACTCTCTTTGAATCTTCTTTATCATGCTAGGATTAGCAGGAAAAAGCAAAAAATTTCAGAATTGCACCTTGCAATGTGGAGATATTACTGTTTGTGCATTTACAATATTCATTGATTTTTGCCATTGAAAAACATGTTTTTCATATACCAGAAATGTTTGAAGCTACTGACTGAATGAAAGGAGCTGGCATCTCACTCTCTTTGAATCTTCTTTATCATGCTAGGATTAACAGGAAAAAGCTAAAAATTTCAGAATTGCACCGTGCAATGTGGAGATATTACTGTTTGTGCATTTACAATATTCATTGATTTTTGCCATTGAAAAACATGTTTTTCATATACCAGAAATGTTTGAAGCTACTGACTGAATGAAAGGAGCTGGCATCTCACTCTCTTTGAATCTTCTTTATCATGCTAGGATTAGCAGGAAAAAGCAAAAAATTTCAGAATTGCACCTTGCAATGTGGAGATATTACTGTTTGTGCATTTACAATATTCATTGATTTTTGCCATTGAAAAACATGTTTTTCATATACCAGAAATGTTTGAAGCTACTGACTGAATGAAAGGAGCTGGCATCTCACTCTCTTTGAATCTTCTTTATCATGCTAGGATTAACAGGAAAAAGCTAAAAATTTCAGAATTGCACCGTGCAATGTGGAGATATTACTGTTTGTGCATTTACAATATTCATTGATTTTTGCCATTGAAAAACATGTTTTTCATATACCAGAAATGTTTGAAGCTACTGACTGAATGAAAGGAGCTGGCATCTCACTCTCTTTGAATCTTCTTTATCATGCTAGGATTAACAGGAAAAAGCTAAAAATTTCAGAATTGCACCGTGCAATGTGGAGATATTACTGTTTGTGCATTTACAATATTCATTGATTTTTGCCATTGAAAAACATGTTTTTCATATACCAGAAATGTTTGAAGCTACTGACTGAATGAAAGGAGCTGGCATCTCACTCTCTTTGAATCTTCTTTATCATGCTAGGATTAGCAGGAAAAAGCAAAAAATTTCAGAATTGCACCTTGCAATGTGGAGATATTACTGTTTGTGCATTTACAATATTCATTGATTTTTGCCATTGAAAAACATGTTTTTCATATACCAGAAATGTTTGAAGCTACTGACTGAATGAAAGGAGCTGGCATCTCACTCTCTTTGAATCTTCTTTATCATGCTAGGATTAACAGGAAAAAGCTAAAAATTTCAGAATTGCACCGTGCAATGTGGAGATATTACTGTTTGTGCATTTACAATATTCATTGATTTTTGCCATTGAAAAACATGTTTTTCATATACCAGAAATGTTTGAAGCTACTGACTGAATGAAAGGAGCTGGCATCTCACTCTCTTTGAATCTTCTTTATCATGCTAGGATTAGCAGGAAAAAGCAAAAAATTTCAGAATTGCACCTTGCAATGTGGAGATATTACTGTTTGTGCATTTACAATATTCATTGATTTTTGCCATTGAAAAACATGTTTTTCATATACCAGAAATGTTTGAAGCTACTGACTGAATGAAAGGAGCTGGCATCTCACTCTCTTTGAATCTTCTTTATCATGCTAGGATTAACAGGAAAAAGCTAAAAATTTCAGAATTGCACCGTGCAATGTGGAGATATTACTGTTTGTGCATTTACAATATTCATTGATTTTTGCCATTGAAAAACATGTTTTTCATATACCAGAAATGTTTGAAGCTACTGACTGAATGAAAGGAGCTGGCATCTCACTCTCTTTGAATCTTCTTTATCATGCTAGGATTAGCAGGAAAAAGCAAAAAATTTCAGAATTGCACCTTGCAATGTGGAGATATTACTGTTTGTGCATTTACAATATTCATTGATTTTTGCCATTGAAAAACATGTTTTTCATATACCAGAAATGTTTGAAGCTACTGACTGAATGAAAGGAGCTGGCATCTCACTCTCTTTGAATCTTCTTTATCATGCTAGGATTAACAGGAAAAAGCTAAAAATTTCAGAATTGCACCGTGCAATGTGGAGATATTACTGTTTGTGCATTTACAATATTCATTGATTTTTGCCATTGAAAAACATGTTTTTCATATACCAGAAATGTTTGAAGCTACTGACTGAATGAAAGGAGCTGGCATCTCACTCTCTTTGAATCTTCTTTATCATGCTAGGATTAGCAGGAAAAAGCAAAAAATTTCAGAATTGCACCTTGCAATGTGGAGATATTACTGTTTGTGCATTTACAATATTCATTGATTTTTGCCATTGAAAAACATGTTTTTCATATACCAGAAATGTTTGAAGCTACTGACTGAATGAAAGGAGCTGGCATCTCACTCTCTTTGAATCTTCTTTATCATGCTAGGATTAACAGGAAAAAGCTAAAAATTTCAGAATTGCACCGTGCAATGTGGAGATATTACTGTTTGTGCATTTACAATATTCATTGATTTTTGCCATTGAAAAACATGTTTTTCATATACCAGAAATGTTTGAAGCTACTGACTGAATGAAAGGAGCTGGCATCTCACTCTCTTTGAATCTTCTTTATCATGCTAGGATTAGCAGGAAAAAGCAAAAAATTTCAGAATTGCACCTTGCAATGTGGAGATATTACTGTTTGTGCATTTACAATATTCATTGATTTTTGCCATTGAAAAACATGTTTTTCATATACCAGAAATGTTTGAAGCTACTGACTGAATGAAAGGAGCTGGCATCTCACTCTCTTTGAATCTTCTTTATCATGCTAGGATTAACAGGAAAAAGCTAAAAATTTCAGAATTGCACCGTGCAATGTGGAGATATTACTGTTTGTGCATTTACAATATTCATTGATTTTTGCCATTGAAAAACATGTTTTTCATATACCAGAAATGTTTGAAGCTACTGACTGAATGAAAGGAGCTGGCATCTCACTCTCTTTGAATCTTCTTTATCATGCTAGGATTAGCAGGAAAAAGCAAAAAATTTCAGAATTGCACCTTGCAATGTGGAGATATTACTGTTTGTGCATTTACAATATTCATTGATTTTTGCCATTGAAAAACATGTTTTTCATATACCAGAAATGTTTGAAGCTACTGACTGAATGAAAGGAGCTGGCATCTCACTCTCTTTGAATCTTCTTTATCATGCTAGGATTAACAGGAAAAAGCTAAAAATTTCAGAATTGCACCGTGCAATGTGGAGATATTACTGTTTGTGCATTTACAATATTCATTGATTTTTGCCATTGAAAAACATGTTTTTCATATACCAGAAATGTTTGAAGCTACTGACTGAATGAAAGGAGCTGGCATCTCACTCTCTTTGAATCTTCTTTATCATGCTAGGATTAGCAGGAAAAAGCAAAAAATTTCAGAATTGCACCTTGCAATGTGGAGATATTACTGTTTGTGCATTTACAATATTCATTGATTTTTGCCATTGAAAAACATGTTTTTCATATACCAGAAATGTTTGAAGCTACTGACTGAATGAAAGGAGCTGGCATCTCACTCTCTTTGAATCTTCTTTATCATGCTAGGATTAACAGGAAAAAGCTAAAAATTTCAGAATTGCACCGTGCAATGTGGAGATATTACTGTTTGTGCATTTACAATATTCATTGATTTTTGCCATTGAAAAACATGTTTTTCATATACCAGAAATGTTTGAAGCTACTGACTGAATGAAAGGAGCTGGCATCTCACTCTCTTTGAATCTTCTTTATCATGCTAGGATTAGCAGGAAAAAGCAAAAAATTTCAGAATTGCACCTTGCAATGTGGAGATATTACTGTTTGTGCATTTACAATATTCATTGATTTTTGCCATTGAAAAACATGTTTTTCATATACCAGAAATGTTTGAAGCTACTGACTGAATGAAAGGAGCTGGCATCTCACTCTCTTTGAATCTTCTTTATCATGCTAGGATTAACAGGAAAAAGCTAAAAATTTCAGAATTGCACCGTGCAATGTGGAGATATTACTGTTTGTGCATTTACAATATTCATTGATTTTTGCCATTGAAAAACATGTTTTTCATATACCAGAAATGTTTGAAGCTACTGACTGAATGAAAGGAGCTGGCATCTCACTCTCTTTGAATCTTCTTTATCATGCTAGGATTAGCAGGAAAAAGCAAAAAATTTCAGAATTGCACCTTGCAATGTGGAGATATTACTGTTTGTGCATTTACAATATTCATTGATTTTTGCCATTGAAAAACATGTTTTTCATATACCAGAAATGTTTGAAGCTACTGACTGAATGAAAGGAGCTGGCATCTCACTCTCTTTGAATCTTCTTTATCATGCTAGGATTAACAGGAAAAAGCAAAAAATTTCAGAATTGCACCTTGCAATGTGGAGATATTACTGTTTGTGCATTTACAATATTCATTGATTTTTGCCATTGAAAAACATGTTTTTCATATACCAGAAATGTTTGAAGCTACTGACTGAATGAAAGGAGCTGGCATCTCACTCTCTTTGAATCTTCTTTATCATGCTAGGATTAACAGGAAAAAGCTAAAAATTTCAGAATTGCACCGTGCAATGTGGAGATATTACTGTTTGTGCATTTACAATATTCATTGATTTTTGCCATTGAAAAACATGTTTTTCATATACCAGAAATGTTTGAAGCTACTGACTGAATGAAAGGAGCTGGCATCTCACTCTCTTTGAATCTTCTTTATCATGCTAGGATTAGCAGGAAAAAGCTAAAAATTTCAGAATTGCACCGTGCAATGTGGAGATATTACTGTTTGTGCATTTACAATATTCATTGATTTTTGCCATTGAAAAACATGTTTTTCATATACCAGAAATGTTTGAAGCTACTGACTGAATGAAAGGAGCTGGCATCTCACTCTCTTTGAATCTTCTTTATCATGCTAGGATTAGCAGGAAAAAGCAAAAAATTTCAGAATTGCACCTTGCAATGTGGAGATATTACTGTTTGTGCATTTACAATATTCATTGATTTTTGCCATTGAAAAACATGTTTTTCATATACCAGAAATGTTTGAAGCTACTGACTGAATGAAAGGAGCTGGCATCTCACTCTCTTTGAATCTTCTTTATCATGCTAGGATTAACAGGAAAAAGCTAAAAATTTCAGAATTGCACCGTGCAATGTGGAGATATTACTGTTTGTGCATTTACAATATTCATTGATTTTTGCCATTGAAAAACATGTTTTTCATATACCAGAAATGTTTGAAGCTACTGACTGAATGAAAGGAGCTGGCATCTCACTCTCTTTGAATCTTCTTTATCATGCTAGGATTAACAGGAAAAAGCTAAAAATTTCAGAATTGCACCGTGCAATGTGGAGATATTACTGTTTGTGCATTTACAATATTCATTGATTTTTGCCATTGAAAAACATGTTTTTCATATACCAGAAATGTTTGAAGCTACTGACTGAATGAAAGGAGCTGGCATCTCACTCTCTTTGAATCTTCTTTATCATGCTAGGATTAGCAGGAAAAAGCAAAAAATTTCAGAATTGCACCTTGCAATGTGGAGATATTACTGTTTGTGCATTTACAATATTCATTGATTTTTGCCATTGAAAAACATGTTTTTCATATACCAGAAATGTTTGAAGCTACTGACTGAATGAAAGGAGCTGGCATCTCACTCTCTTTGAATCTTCTTTATCATGCTAGGATTAACAGGAAAAAGCTAAAAATTTCAGAATTGCACCGTGCAATGTGGAGATATTACTGTTTGTGCATTTACAATATTCATTGATTTTTGCCATTGAAAAACATGTTTTTCATATACCAGAAATGTTTGAAGCTACTGACTGAATGAAAGGAGCTGGCATCTCACTCTCTTTGAATCTTCTTTATCATGCTAGGATTAGCAGGAAAAAGCAAAAAATTTCAGAATTGCACCTTGCAATGTGGAGATATTACTGTTTGTGCATTTACAATATTCATTGATTTTTGCCATTGAAAAACATGTTTTTCATATACCAGAAATGTTTGAAGCTACTGACTGAATGAAAGGAGCTGGCATCTCACTCTCTTTGAATCTTCTTTATCATGCTAGGATTAACAGGAAAAAGCTAAAAATTTCAGAATTGCACCGTGCAATGTGGAGATATTACTGTTTGTGCATTTACAATATTCATTGATTTTTGCCATTGAAAAACATGTTTTTCATATACCAGAAATGTTTGAAGCTACTGACTGAATGAAAGGAGCTGGCATCTCACTCTCTTTGAATCTTCTTTATCATGCTAGGATTAGCAGGAAAAAGCTAAAAATTTCAGAATTGCACCTTGCAATGTGGAGATATTACTGTTTGTGCATTTACAATATTCATTGATTTTTGCCATTGAAAAACATGTTTTTCATATACCAGAAATGTTTGAAGCTACTGACTGAATGAAAGGAGCTGGCATCTCACTCTCTTTGAATCTTCTTTATCATGCTAGGATTAACAGGAAAAAGCAAAGAATTTCAGAATTGCACCTTGCAATGTGGAGATATTACTGTTTGTGCATTTACAATATTCATTGATTTTTGCCATTGAAAAACATGTTTTTCATATACCAGAAATGTTTGAAGCTACTGACTGAATGAAAGGAGCTGGCATCTCACTCTCTTTGAATCTTCTTTATCATGCTAGGATTAACAGGAAAAAGCTAAAAATTTCAGAATTGCACCGTGCAATGTGGAGATATTACTGTTTGTGCATTTACAATATTCATTGATTTTTGCCATTGAAAAACATGTTTTTCATATACCAGAAATGTTTGAAGCTACTGACTGAATGAAAGGAGCTGGCATCTCACTCTCTTTGAATCTTCTTTATCATGCTAGGATTAACAGGAAAAAGCTAAAAATTTCAGAATTGCACCGTGCAATGTGGAGATATTACTGTTTGTGCATTTACAATATTCATTGATTTTTGCCATTGAAAAACATGTTTTTCATATACCAGAAATGTTTGAAGCTACTGACTGAATGAAAGGAGCTGGCATCTCACTCTCTTTGAATCTTCTTTATCATGCTAGGATTAGCAGGAAAAAGCAAAAAATTTCAGAATTGCACCTTGCAATGTGGAGATATTACTGTTTGTGCATTTACAATATTCATTGATTTTTGCCATTGAAAAACATGTTTTTCATATACCAGAAATGTTTGAAGCTACTGACTGAATGAAAGGAGCTGGCATCTCACTCTCTTTGAATCTTCTTTATCATGCTAGGATTAGCAGGAAAAAGCAAAAAATTTCAGAATTCCCCCCGTGCAATGTGGAGATATTACTGTTTGTGCATTTACAATATTCATTGATTTTTGCCATTGAAAAACATGTTTTTCATATACCAGAAATGTTTGAAGCTACTGACTGAATGAAAGGAGCTGGCATCTCACTCTCTTTGAATCTTCTTTATCATGCTAGGATTAACAGGAAAAAGCAAAAAATTTCAGAATTGCACCTTGCAATGTGGAGATATTACTGTTTGTGCATTTACAATATTCATTGATTTTTGCCATTGAAAAACATGTTTTTCATATACCAGAAATGTTTGAAGCTACTGACTGAATGAAAGGAGCTGGCATCTCACTCTCTTTGAATCTTCTTTATCATGCTAGGATTAACAGGAAAAAGCTAAAAATTTCAGAATTGCACCGTGCAATGTGGAGATATTACTGTTTGTGCATTTACAATATTCATTGATTTTTGCCATTGAAAAACATGTTTTTCATATACCAGAAATGTTTGAAGCTACTGACTGAATGAAAGGAGCTGGCATCTCACTCTCTTTGAATCTTCTTTATCATGCTAGGATTAGCAGGAAAAAGCTAAAAATTTCAGAATTGCACCTTGCAATGTGGAGATATTACTGTTTGTGCATTTACAATATTCATTGATTTTTGCCATTGAAAAACATGTTTTTCATATACCAGAAATGTTTGAAGCTACTGACTGAATGAAAGGAGCTGGCATCTCACTCTCTTTGAATCTTCTTTATCATGCTAGGATTAACAGGAAAAAGCTAAAAATTTCAGAATTGCACCGTGCAATGTGGAGATATTACTGTTTGTGCATTTACAATATTCATTGATTTTTGCCATTGAAAAACATGTTTTTCATATACCAGAAATGTTTGAAGCTACTGACTGAATGAAAGGAGCTGGCATCTCACTCTCTTTGAATCTTCTTTATCATGCTAGGATTAGCAGGAAAAAGCAAAAAATTTCAGAATTGCACCTTGCAATGTGGAGATATTACTGTTTGTGCATTTACAATATTCATTGATTTTTGCCATTGAAAAACATGTTTTTCATATACCAGAAATGTTTGAAGCTACTGACTGAATGAAAGGAGCTGGCATCTCACTCTCTTTGAATCTTCTTTATCATGCTAGGATTAACAGGAAAAAGCAAAAAATTTCAGAATTGCACCTTGCAATGTGGAGATATTACTGTTTGTGCATTTACAATATTCATTGATTTTTGCCATTGAAAAACATGTTTTTCATATACCAGAAATGTTTGAAGCTACTGACTGAATGAAAGGAGCTGGCATCTCACTCTCTTTGAATCTTCTTTATCATGCTAGGATTAACAGGAAAAAGCTAAAAATTTCAGAATTGCACCGTGCAATGTGGAGATATTACTGTTTGTGCATTTACAATATTCATTGATTTTTGCCATTGAAAAACATGTTTTTCATATACCAGAATTGTTTGAAGCTACTGACTGAATGAAAGGAGCTGGCATCTCACTCTCTTTGAATCTTCTTTATCATGCTAGGATTAGCAGGAAAAAGCAAAAAATTTCAGAATTGCACCTTGCAATGTGGAGATATTACTGTTTGTGCATTTACAATATTCATTGATTTTTGCCATTGAAAAACATGTTTTTCATATACCAGAAATGTTTGAAGCTACTGACTGAATGAAAGGAGCTGGCATCTCACTCTCTTTGAATCTTCTTTATCATGCTAGGATTAACAGGAAAAAGCTAAAAATTTCAGAATTGCACCGTGCAATGTGGAGATATTACTGTTTGTGCATTTACAATATTCATTGATTTTTGCCATTGAAAAACATGTTTTTCATATACCAGAAATGTTTGAAGCTACTGACTGAATGAAAGGAGCTGGCATCTCACTCTCTTTGAATCTTCTTTATCATGCTAGGATTAGCAGGAAAAAGCAAAAAATTTCAGAATTGCACCTTGCAATGTGGAGATATTACTGTTTGTGCATTTACAATATTCATTGATTTTTGCCATTGAAAAACATGTTTTTCATATACCAGAAATGTTTGAAGCTACTGACTGAATGAAAGGAGCTGGCATCTCACTCTCTTTGAATCTTCTTTATCATGCTAGGATTAACAGGAAAAAGCAAAAAATTTCAGAATTGCACCTTGCAATGTGGAGATATTACTGTTTGTGCATTTACAATATTCATTGATTTTTGCCATTGAAAAACATGTTTTTCATATACCAGAAATGTTTGAAGCTACTGACTGAATGAAAGGAGCTGGCATCTCACTCTCTTTGAATCTTCTTTATCATGCTAGGATTAACAGGAAAAAGCTAAAAATTTCAGAATTGCACCGTGCAATGTGGAGATATTACTGTTTGTGCATTTACAATATTCATTGATTTTTGCCATTGAAAAACATGTTTTTCATATACCAGAAATGTTTGAAGCTACTGACTGAATGAAAGGAGCTGGCATCTCACTCTCTTTGAATCTTCTTTATCATGCTAGGATTAACAGGAAAAAGCTAAAAATTTCAGAATTGCACCTTGCAATGTGGAGATATTACTGTTTGTGCATTTACAATATTCATTGATTTTTGCCATTGAAAAACATGTTTTTCATATACCAGAAATGTTTGAAGCTACTGACTGAATGAAAGGAGCTGGCATCTCACTCTCTTTGAATCTTCTTTATCATGCTAGGATTAGCAGGAAAAAGCAAAAAATTTCAGAATTGCACCTTGCAATGTGGAGATATTACTGTTTGTGCATTTACAATATTCATTGATTTTTGCCATTGAAAAACATGTTTTTCATATACCAGAAATGTTTGAAGCTACTGACTGAATGAAAGGAGCTGGCATCTCACTCTCTTTGAATCTTCTTTATCATGCTAGGATTAACAGGAAAAAGCTAAAAATTTCAGAATTGCACCGTGCAATGTGGAGATATTACTGTTTGTGCATTTACAATATTCATTGATTTTTGCCATTGAAAAACATGTTTTTCATATACCAGAAATGTTTGAAGCTACTGACTGAATGAAAGGAGCTGGCATCTCACTCTCTTTGAATCTTCTTTATCATGCTAGGATTAACAGGAAAAAGCTAAAAATTTCAGAATTGCACCGTGCAATGTGGAGATATTACTGTTTGTGCATTTACAATATTCATTGATTTTTGCCATTGAAAAACATGTTTTTCATATACCAGAAATGTTTGAAGCTACTGACTGAATGAAAGGAGCTGGCATCTCACTCTCTTTGAATCTTCTTTATCATGCTAGGATTAGCAGGAAAAAGCAAAAAATTTCAGAATTGCACCTTGCAATGTGGAGATATTACTGTTTGTGCATTTACAATATTCATTGATTTTTGCCATTGAAAAACATGTTTTTCATATACCAGAAATGTTTGAAGCTACTGACTGAATGAAAGGAGCTGGCATCTCACTCTCTTTGAATCTTCTTTATCATGCTAGGATTAACAGGAAAAAGCTAAAAATTTCAGAATTGCACCGTGCAATGTGGAGATATTACTGTTTGTGCATTTACAATATTCATTGATTTTTGCCATTGAAAAACATGTTTTTCATATACCAGAAATGTTTGAAGCTACTGACTGAATGAAAGGAGCTGGCATCTCACTCTCTTTGAATCTTCTTTATCATGCTAGGATTAGCAGGAAAAAGCAAAAAATTTCAGAATTGCACCTTGCAATGTGGAGATATTACTGTTTGTGCATTTACAATATTCATTGATTTTTGCCATTGAAAAACATGTTTTTCATATACCAGAAATGTTTGAAGCTACTGACTGAATGAAAGGAGCTGGCATCTCACTCTCTTTGAATCTTCTTTATCATGCTAGGATTAACAGGAAAAAGCAAAGAATTTCAGAATTGCACCTTGCAATGTGGAGATATTACTGTTTGTGCATTTACAATATTCATTGATTTTTGCCATTGAAAAACATGTTTTTCATATACCAGAAATGTTTGAAGCTACTGACTGAATGAAAGGAGCTGGCATCTCACTCTCTTTGAATCTTCTTTATCATGCTAGGATTAACAGGAAAAAGCTAAAAATTTCAGAATTGCACCGTGCAATGTGGAGATATTACTGTTTGTGCATTTACAATATTCATTGATTTTTGCCATTGAAAAACATGTTTTTCATATACCAGAAATGTTTGAAGCTACTGACTGAATGAAAGGAGCTGGCATCTCACTCTCTTTGAATCTTCTTTATCATGCTAGGATTAACAGGAAAAAGCTAAAAATTTCAGAATTGCACCGTGCAATGTGGAGATATTACTGTTTGTGCATTTACAATATTCATTGATTTTTGCCATTGAAAAACATGTTTTTCATATACCAGAAATGTTTGAAGCTACTGACTGAATGAAAGGAGCTGGCATCTCACTCTCTTTGAATCTTCTTTATCATGCTAGGATTAGCAGGAAAAAGCAAAAAATTTCAGAATTGCACCTTGCAATGTGGAGATATTACTGTTTGTGCATTTACAATATTCATTGATTTTTGCCATTGAAAAACATGTTTTTCATATACCAGAAATGTTTGAAGCTACTGACTGAATGAAAGGAGCTGGCATCTCACTCTCTTTGAATCTTCTTTATCATGCTAGGATTAGCAGGAAAAAGCAAAAAATTTCAGAATTGCACCTTGCAATGTGGAGATATTACTGTTTGTGCATTTACAATATTCATTGATTTTTGCCATTGAAAAACATGTTTTTCATATACCAGAAATGTTTGAAGCTACTGACTGAATGAAAGGAGCTGGCATCTCACTCCTCTCTTTGAATCTTCTTTATCATGCTAGGATTAACAGGAAAAAGCAAAAAATTTCAGAATTGCACCTTGCAATGTGGAGATATTACTGTTTGTGCATTTACAATATTCATTGATTTTTGCCATTGAAAAACATGTTTTTCATATACCAGAAATGTTTGAAGCTACTGACTGAATGAAAGGAGCTGGCATCTCACTCTCTTTGAATCTTCTTTATCATGCTAGGATTAACAGGAAAAAGCTAAAAATTTCAGAATTGCACCGTGCAATGTGGAGATATTACTGTTTGTGCATTTACAATATTCATTGATTTTTGCCATTGAAAAACATGTTTTTCATATACCAGAAATGTTTGAAGCTAATGACTGAATGAAAGGAGCTGGCATCTCACTCTCTTTGAATCTTCTTTATCATGCTAGGATTAACAGGAAAAAGCTAAAAATTTCAGAATTGCACCGTGCAATGTGGAGATATTACTGTTTGTGCATTTACAATATTCATTGATTTTTGCCATTGAAAAACATGTTTTTCATATACCAGAAATGTTTGAAGCTACTGACTGAATGAAAGGAGCTGGCATCTCACTCTCTTTGAATCTTCTTTATCATGCTAGGATTAACAGGAAAAAGCTAAAAATTTCAGAATTGCACCGTGCAATGTGGAGATATTACTGTTTGTGCATTTACAATATTCATTGATTTTTGCCATTGAAAAACATGTTTTTCATATACCAGAAATGTTTGAAGCTACTGACTGAATGAAAGGAGCTGGCATCTCACTCTCTTTGAATCTTCTTTATCATGCTAGGATTAGCAGGAAAAAGCAAAAAATTTCAGAATTGCACCTTGCAATGTGGAGATATTACTGTTTGTGCATTTACAATATTCATTGATTTTTGCCATTGAAAAACATGTTTTTCATATACCAGAAATGTTTGAAGCTACTGACTGAATGAAAGGAGCTGGCATCTCACTCTCTTTGAATCTTCTTTATCATGCTAGGATTAACAGGAAAAAGCAAAAAATTTCAGAATTGCACCTTGCAATGTGGAGATATTACTGTTTGTGCATTTACAATATTCATTGATTTTTGCCATTGAAAAACATGTTTTTCATATACCAGAAATGTTTGAAGCTACTGACTGAATGAAAGGAGCTGGCATCTCACTCTCTTTGAATCTTCTTTATCATGCTAGGATTAACAGGAAAAAGCTAAAAATTTCAGAATTGCACCGTGCAATGTGGAGATATTACTGTTTGTGCATTTACAATATTCATTGATTTTTGCCATTGAAAAACATGTTTTTCATATACCAGAAATGTTTGAAGCTAATGACTGAATGAAAGGAGCTGGCATCTCACTCTCTTTGAATCTTCTTTATCATGCTAGGATTAACAGGAAAAAGCTAAAAATTTCAGAATTGCACCGTGCAATGTGGAGATATTACTGTTTGTGCATTTACAATATTCATTGATTTTTGCCATTGAAAAACATGTTTTTCATATACCAGAAATGTTTGAAGCTACTGACTGAATGAAAGGAGCTGGCATCTCACTCTCTTTGAATCTTCTTTATCATGCTAGGATTAGCAGGAAAAAGCAAAAAATTTCAGAATTGCACCTTGCAATGTGGAGATATTACTGTTTGTGCATTTACAATATTCATTGATTTTTGCCATTGAAAAACATGTTTTTCATATACCAGAAATGTTTGAAGCTACTGACTGAATGAAAGGAGCTGGCATCTCACTCTCTTTGAATCTTCTTTATCATGCTAGGATTAACAGGAAAAAGCTAAAAATTTCAGAATTGCACCGTGCAATGTGGAGATATTACTGTTTGTGCATTTACAATATTCATTGATTTTTGCCATTGAAAAACATGTTTTTCATATACCAGAAATGTTTGAAGCTACTGACTGAATGAAAGGAGCTGGCATCTCACTCTCTTTGAATCTTCTTTATCATGCTAGGATTAACAGGAAAAAGCTAAAAATTTCAGAATTGCACCGTGCAATGTGGAGATATTACTGTTTGTGCATTTACAATATTCATTGATTTTTGCCATTGAAAAACATGTTTTTCATATACCAGAAATGTTTGAAGCTACTGACTGAATGAAAGGAGCTGGCATCTCACTCTCTTTGAATCTTCTTTATCATGCTAGGATTAGCAGGAAAAAGCAAAAAATTTCAGAATTGCACCTTGCAATGTGGAGATATTACTGTTTGTGCATTTACAATATTCATTGATTTTTGCCATTGAAAAACATGTTTTTCATATACCAGAAATGTTTGAAGCTACTGACTGAATGAAAGGAGCTGGCATCTCACTCTCTTTGAATCTTCTTTATCATGCTAGGATTAACAGGAAAAAGCTAAAAATTTCAGAATTGCACCGTGCAATGTGGAGATATTACTGTTTGTGCATTTACAATATTCATTGATTTTTTCCATTGAAAAACATGTTTTTCATATACCAGAAATGTTTGAAGCTTCTGACTGAATGAAAGGAGCTGGCATCTCACCCTCTTTGAATCTTCTTTATCATGCTAGGATTAGCAGGAAAAAGCAAAAAATTTCAGAATTGCACCTTGCAATGTGGAGATATTACTGTTTGTGCATTTACAATATTCATTGATTTTTGCCATTGAAAAACATGTTTTTCATATACCAGAAATGTTTGAAGCTACTGACTGAATGAAAGGAGCTGGCATCTCACTCTCTTTGAATCTTCTTTATCATGCTAGGATTAACAGGAAAAAGCTAAAAATTTCAGAATTCCACCGTGCAATGTGGAGATATTACTGTTTGTGCATTTACAATATTCATTGATTTTTGCCATTGAAAAACATGTTTTTCATATACCAGAAATGTTTGAAGCTACTGACTGAATGAAAGGAGCTGGCATCTCACTCTCTTTGAATCTTCTTTATCATGCTAGGATTAGCAGGAAAAAGCAAAAAATTTCAGAATTGCACCTTGCAATGTGGAGATATTACTGTTTGTGCATTTACAATATTCATTGATTTTTGCCATTGAAAAACATGTTTTTCATATACCAGAAATGTTTGAAGCTACTGACTGAATGAAAGGAGCTGGCATCTCACTCTCTTTGAATCTTCTTTATCATGCTAGGATTAACAGGAAAAAGCAAAAAATTTCAGAATTGCACCTTGCAATGTGGAGATATTACTGTTTGTGCATTTACAATATTCATTGATTTTTGCCATTGAAAAACATGTTTTTCATATACCAGAAATGTTTGAAGCTACTGACTGAATGAAAGGAGCTGGCATCTCACTCTCTTTGAATCTTCTTTATCATGCTAGGATTAACAGGAAAAAGCTAAAAATTTCAGAATTGCACCGTGCAATGTGGAGATATTACTGTTTGTGCATTTACAATATTCATTGATTTTTGCCATTGAAAAACATGTTTTTCATATACCAGAAATGTTTGAAGCTACTGACTGAATGAAAGGAGCTGGCATCTCACTCTCTTTGAATCTTCTTTATCATGCTAGGATTAGCAGGAAAAAGCAAAAAATTTCAGAATTGCACCTTGCAATGTGGAGATATTACTGTTTGTGCATTTACAATATTCATTGATTTTTGCCATTGAAAAACATGTTTTTCATATACCAGAAATGTTTGAAGCTACTGACTGAATGAAAGGAGCTGGCATCTCACTCTCTTTGAATCTTCTTTATCATGCTAGGATTAACAGGAAAAAGCTAAAAATTTCAGAATTGCACCGTGCAATGTGGAGATATTGCTGTTTGTGCATTTACAATATTCATTGATTTTTGCCATTGAAAAACATGTTTTTCATATACCAGAAATGTTTGAAGCTACTGACTGAATGAAAGGAGCTGGCATCTCACTCTCTTTGAATCTTCTTTATCATGCTAGGATTAGCAGGAAAAAATAAAAAATTTCAGAATTGCACCTTGCAATGTGGAGATATTACTGTTTGTGCATTTACAATATTCATTGATTTTTGCCATTGAAAAACATGTTTTTCATATACCAGAAATGTTTGAAGCTACTGACTGAATGAAAGGAGCTGGCATCTCACTCTCTTTGAATCTTCTTTATCATGCTAGGATTAACAGGAAAAAGCTAAAAATTTCAGAATTGCACCGTGCAATGTGGAGATATTACTGTTTGTGCATTTACAATATTCATTGATTTTTTGCCATTGAAAAACATGTTTTTCATATACCAGAAATGTTTGAAGCTACTGACTGAATGAAAGGAGCTGGCATCTCACTCTCTTTGAATCTTCTTTATCATGCTAGGATTAGCAGGAAAAAGCAAAAAATTTCAGAATTGCACCTTGCAATGTGGAGATATTACTGTTTGTGCATTTACAATATTCATTGATTTTTGCCATTGAAAAACATGTTTTTCATATACCAGAAATGTTTGAAGCTACTGACTGAATGAAAGGAGCTGGCATCTCACTCTCTTTGAATCTTCTTTATCATGCTAGGATTAACAGGAAAAAGCTAAAAATTTCAGAATTGCACCGTGCAATGTGGAGATATTACTGTTTGTGCATTTACAATATTCATTGATTTTTGCCATTGAAAAACATGTTTTTCATATACCAGAAATGTTTGAAGCTACTGACTGAATGAAAGGAGCTGGCATCTCACTCTCTTTGAATCTTCTTTATCATGCTAGGATTAGCAGGAAAAAGCAAAAAATTTCAGAATTGCACCTTGCAATGTGGAGATATTACTGTTTGTGCATTTACAATATTCATTGATTTTTGCCATTGAAAAACATGTTTTTCATATACCAGAAATGTTTGAAGCTACTGACTGAATGAAAGGAGCTGGCATCTCACTCTCTTTGAATCTTCTTTATCATGCTAGGATTAACAGGAAAAAGCAAAAAATTTCAGAATTGCACCTTGCAATGTGGAGATATTACTGTTTGTGCATTTACAATATTCATTGATTTTTGCCATTGAAAAACATGTTTTTCATATACCAGAAATGTTTGAAGCTACTGACTGAATGAAAGGAGCTGGCATCTCACTCTCTTTGAATCTTCTTTATCATGCTAGGATTAACAGGAAAAAGCTAAAAATTTCAGAATTGCACCGTGCAATGTGGAGATATTACTGTTTGTGCATTTACAATATTCATTGATTTTTGCCATTGAAAAACATGTTTTTCATATACCAGAAATGTTTGAAGCTACTGACTGAATGAAAGGAGCTGGCATCTCACTCTCTTTGAATCTTCTTTATCATGCTAGGATTAGCAGGAAAAAGCAAAAAATTTCAGAATTGCACCGTGCAATGTGGAGATATTACTGTTTGTGCATTTACAATATTCATTGATTTTTGCCATTGAAAAACATGTTTTTCATATACCAGAAATGTTTGAAGCTACTGACTGAATGAAAGGAGCTGGCATCTCACTCTCTTTGAATCTTCTTTATCATGCTAGGATTAGCAGGAAAAAGCAAAAAATTTCAGAATTGCACCTTGCAATGTGGAGATATTACTGTTTGTGCATTTACAATATTCATTGATTTTTGCCATTGAAAAACATGTTTTTCATATACCAGAAATGTTTGAAGCTACTGACTGAATGAAAGGAGCTGGCATCTCACTCTCTTTGAATCTTCTTTATCATGCTAGGATTAACAGGAAAAAGCTAAAAATTTCAGAATTGCACCGTGCAATGTGGAGATATTACTGTTTGTGCATTTACAATATTCATTGATTTTTGCCATTGAAAAACATGTTTTTCATATACCAGAAATGTTTGAAGCTACTGACTGAATGAAAGGAGCTGGCATCTCACTCTCTTTGAATCTTCTTTATCATGCTAGGATTAGCAGGAAAAAGCAAAAAATTTCAGAATTGCACCTTGCAATGTGGAGATATTACTGTTTGTGCATTTACAATATTCATTGATTTTTGCCATTGAAAAACATGTTTTTCATATACCAGAAATGTTTGAAGCTACTGACTGAATGAAAGGAGCTGGCATCTCACTCTCTTTGAATCTTCTTTATCATGCTAGGATTAACAGGAAAAAGCAAAAAATTTCAGAATTGCACCTTGCAATGTGGAGATATTACTGTTTGTGCATTTACAATATTCATTGATTTTTGCCATTGAAAAACATGTTTTTCATATACCAGAAATGTTTGAAGCTACTGACTGAATGAAAGGAGCTGGCATCTCACTCTCTTTGAATCTTCTTTATCATGCTAGGATTAACAGGAAAAAGCTAAAAATTTCAGAATTGCACCGTGCAATGTGGAGATATTACTGTTTGTGCATTTACAATATTCATTGATTTTTGCCATTGAAAAACATGTTTTTCATATACCAGAAATGTTTGAAGCTACTGACTGAATGAAAGGAGCTGGCATCTCACTCTCTTTGAATCTTCTTTATCATGCTAGGATTAGCAGGAAAAAGCAAAAAATTTCAGAATTGCACCTTGCAATGTGGAGATATTACTGTTTGTGCATTTACAATATTCATTGATTTTTGCCATTGAAAAACATGTTTTTCATATACCAGAAATGTTTGAAGCTACTGACTGAATGAAAGGAGCTGGCATCTCACTCTCTTTGAATCTTCTTTATCATGCTAGGATTAACAGGAAAAAGCTAAAAATTTCAGAATTGCACCGTGCAATGTGGAGATATTACTGTTTGTGCATTTACAATATTCATTGATTTTTGCCATTGAAAAACATGTTTTTCATATACCAGAAATGTTTGAAGCTACTGACTGAATGAAAGGAGCTGGCATCTCACTCTCTTTGAATCTTCTTTATCATGCTAGGATTAGCAGGAAAAAGCAAAAAATTTCAGAATTGCACCTTGCAATGTGGAGATATTACTGTTTGTGCATTTACAATATTCATTGATTTTTGCCATTGAAAAACATGTTTTTCATATACCAGAAATGTTTGAAGCTACTGACTGAATGAAAGGAGCTGGCATCTCACTCTCTTTGAATCTTCTTTATCATGCTAGGATTAACAGGAAAAAGCTAAAAATTTCAGAATTGCACCGTGCAATGTGGAGATATTACTGTTTGTGCATTTACAATATTCATTGATTTTTGCCATTGAAAAACATGTTTTTCATATACCAGAAATGTTTGAAGCTACTGACTGAATGAAAGGAGCTGGCATCTCACTCTCTTTGAATCTTCTTTATCATGCTAGGATTAACAGGAAAAAGCTAAAAATTTCAGAATTGCACCGTGCAATGTGGAGATATTACTGTTTGTGCATTTACAATATTCATTGATTTTTGCCATTGAAAAACATGTTTTTCATATACCAGAAATGTTTGAAGCTACTGACTGAATGAAAGGAGCTGGCATCTCACTCTCTTTGAATCTTCTTTATCATGCTAGGATTAGCAGGAAAAAGCTAAAAATTTCAGAATTGCACCTTGCAATGTGGAGATATTACTGTTTGTGCATTTACAATATTCATTGATTTTTGCCATTGAAAAACATGTTTTTCATATACCAGAAATGTTTGAAGCTACTGACTGAATGAAAGGAGCTGGCATCTCACTCTCTTTGAATCTTCTTTATCATGCTAGGATTAACAGGAAAAAGCTAAAAATTTCAGAATTGCACCGTGCAATGTGGAGATATTACTGTTTGTGCATTTACAATATTCATTGATTTTTGCCATTGAAAAACATGTTTTTCATATACCAGAAATGTTTGAAGCTTCTGACTGAATGAAAGGAGCTGGCATCTCACTCTCTTTGAATCTTCTTTATTATGCTAGGATTAGCAGGAAAAAGCAAAAAATTTCAGAATTGCACCTTGCAATGTGGAGATATTACTGTTTGTGCATTTACAATATTCATTGATTTTTGCCATTGAAAAACATGTTTTTCATATACCAGAAATGTTTGAAGCTACTGACTGAATGAAAGGAGCTGGCATCTCACTCTCTTTGAATCTTCTTTATCATGCTAGGATTAACAGGAAAAAGCTAAAAATTTCAGAATTGCACCGTGCAATGTGGAGATATTACTGTTTGTGCATTTACAATATTCATTGATTTTTGCCATTGAAAAACATGTTTTTCATATACCAGAAATGTTTGAAGCTACTGACTGAATGAAAGGAGCTGGCATCTCACTCTCTTTGAATCTTCTTTATCATGCTAGGATTAGCAGGAAAAAGCAAAAAATTTCAGAATTGCACCTTGCAATGTGGAGATATTACTGTTTGTGCATTTACAATATTCATTGATTTTTGCCATTGAAAAACATGTTTTTCATATACCAGAAATGTTTGAAGCTACTGACTGAATGAAACGAGCTGGCATCTCACTCTCTTTGAATCTTCTTTATCATGCTAGGATTAACAGGAAAAAGCAAAGAATTTCAGAATTGCACCTTGCAATGTGGAGATATTACTGTTTGTGCATTTACAATATTCATTGATTTTTGCCATTGAAAAACATGTTTTTCATATACCAGAAATGTTTGAAGCTACTGACTGAATGAAAGGAGCTGGCATCTCACTCTCTTTGAATCTTCTTTATCATGCTAGGATTAACAGGAAAAAGCTAAAAATTTCAGAATTGCACCGTGCAATGTGGAGATATTACTGTTTGTGCATTTACAATATTCATTGATTTTTGCCATTGAAAAACATGTTTTTCATATACCAGAAATGTTTGAAGCTACTGACTGAATGAAAGGAGCTGGCATCTCACTCTCTTTGAATCTTCTTTATCATGCTAGGATTAACAGGAAAAAGCTAAAAATTTCAGAATTGCACCGTGCAATGTGGAGATATTACTGTTTGTGCATTTACAATATTCATTGATTTTTGCCATTGAAAAACATGTTTTTCATATACCAGAAATGTTTGAAGCTACTGACTGAATGAAAGGAGCTGGCATCTCACTCTCTTTGAATCTTCTTTATCATGCTAGGATTAGCAGGAAAAAGCAAAAAATTTCAGAATTGCACCTTGCAATGTGGAGATATTACTGTTTGTGCATTTACAATATTCATTGATTTTTGCCATTGAAAAACATGTTTTTCATATACCAGAAATGTTTGAAGCTACTGACTGAATGAAAGGAGCTGGCATCTCACTCTCTTTGAATCTTCTTTATCATGCTAGGATTAGCAGGAAAAAGCAAAAAATTTCAGAATTGCACCTTGCAATGTGGAGATATTACTGTTTGTGCATTTACAATATTCATTGATTTTTGCCATTGAAAAACATGTTTTTCATATACCAGAAATGTTTGAAGCTACTGACTGAATGAAAGGAGCTGGCATCTCACTCCTCTCTTTGAATCTTCTTTATCATGCTAGGATTAACAGGAAAAAGCAAAAAATTTCAGAATTGCACCTTGCAATGTGGAGATATTACTGTTTGTGCATTTACAATATTCATTGATTTTTGCCATTGAAAAACATGTTTTTCATATACCAGAAATGTTTGAAGCTACTGACTGAATGAAAGGAGCTGGCATCTCACTCTCTTTGAATCTTCTTTATCATGCTAGGATTAACAGGAAAAAGCTAAAAATTTCAGAATTGCACCGTGCAATGTGGAGATATTACTGTTTGTGCATTTACAATATTCATTGATTTTTGCCATTGAAAAACATGTTTTTCATATACCAGAAATGTTTGAAGCTAATGACTGAATGAAAGGAGCTGGCATCTCACTCTCTTTGAATCTTCTTTATCATGCTAGGATTAACAGGAAAAAGCTAAAAATTTCAGAATTGCACCGTGCAATGTGGAGATATTACTGTTTGTGCATTTACAATATTCATTGATTTTTGCCATTGAAAAACATGTTTTTCATATACCAGAAATGTTTGAAGCTACTGACTGAATGAAAGGAGCTGGCATCTCACTCTCTTTGAATCTTCTTTATCATGCTAGGATTAGCAGGAAAAAGCAAAAAATTTCAGAATTGCACCTTGCAATGTGGAGATATTACTGTTTGTGCATTTACAATATTCATTGATTTTTGCCATTGAAAAACATGTTTTTCATATACCAGAAATGTTTGAAGCTACTGACTGAATGAAAGGAGCTGGCATCTCACTCTCTTTGAATCTTCTTTATCATGCTAGGATTAACAGGAAAAAGCTAAAAATTTCAGAATTGCACCGTGCAATGTGGAGATATTACTGTTTGTGCATTTACAATATTCATTGATTTTTGCCATTGAAAAACATGTTTTTCATATACCAGAAATGTTTGAAGCTACTGACTGAATGAAAGGAGCTGGCATCTCACTCTCTTTGAATCTTCTTTATCATGCTAGGATTAACAGGAAAAAGCTAAAAATTTCAGAATTGCACCGTGCAATGTGGAGATATTACTGTTTGTGCATTTACAATATTCATTGATTTTTGCCATTGAAAAACATGTTTTTCATATACCAGAAATGTTTGAAGCTACTGACTGAATGAAAGGAGCTGGCATCTCACTCTCTTTGAATCTTCTTTATCATGCTAGGGTTAGCAGGAAAAAGCAAAAAATTTCAGAATTGCACCTTGCAATGTGGAGATATTACTGTTTGTGCATTTACAATATTCATTGATTTTTGCCATTGAAAAACATGTTTTTCATATACCAGAAATGTTTGAAGCTACTGACTGAATGAAAGGAGCTGGCATCTCACTCTCTTTGAATCTTCTTTATCATGCTAGGATTAACAGGAAAAAGCTAAAAATTTCAGAATTGCACCGTGCAATGTGGAGATATTACTGTTTGTGCATTTACAATATTCATTGATTTTTGCCATTGAAAAACAAGTTTTTCATATACCAGAAATGTTTGAAGCTTCTGACTGAATGAAAGGAGCTGGCATCTCACTCTCTTTGAATCTTCTTTATCATGCTAGGATTAGCAGGAAAAAGCAAAAAATTTCAGAATTGCACCTTGCAATGTGGAGATATTACTGTTTGTGCATTTACAATATTCATTGATTTTTGCCATTGAAAAACATGTTTTTCATATACCAGAAATGTTTGAAGCTACTGACTGAATGAAAGGAGCTGGCATCTCACTCTCTTTGAATCTTCTTTATCATGCTAGGATTAACAGGAAAAAGCTAAAAATTTCAGAATTGCACCGTGCAATGTGGAGATATTACTGTTTGTGCATTTACAATATTCATTGATTTTTGCCATTGAAAAACATGTTTTTCATATACCAGAAATGTTTGAAGCTACTGACTGAATGAAAGGAGCTGGCATCTCACTCTCTTTGAATCTTCTTTATCATGCTAGGATTAGCAGGAAAAAGCAAAAAATTTCAGAATTGCACCTTGCAATGTGGAGATATTACTGTTTGTGCATTTACAATATTCATTGATTTTTGCCATTGAAAAACATGTTTTTCATATACCAGAAATGTTTGAAGCTACTGACTGAATGAAACGAGCTGGCATCTCACTCTCTTTGAATCTTCTTTGTCATGCTAGGATTAACAGGAAAAAGCAAAGAATTTCAGAATTGCACCTTGCAATGTGGAGATATTACTGTTTGTGCATTTACAATATTCATTGATTTTTGCCATTGAAAAACATGTTTTTCATATACCAGAAATGTTTGAAGCTACTGACTGAATGAAAGGAGCTGGCATCTCACTCTCTTTGAATCTTCTTTATCATGCTAGGATTAACAGGAAAAAGCTAAAAATTTCAGAATTGCACCGTGCAATGTGGAGATATTACTGTTTGTGCATTTACAATATTCATTGATTTTTGCCATTGAAAAACATGTTTTTCATATACCAGAAATGTTTGAAGCTACTGACTGAATGAAAGGAGCTGGCATCTCACTCTCTTTGAATCTTCTTTATCATGCTAGGATTAACAGGAAAAAGCTAAAAATTTCAGAATTGCACCGTGCAATGTGGAGATATTACTGTTTGTGCATTTACAATATTCATTGATTTTTGCCATTGAAAAACATGTTTTTCATATACCAGAAATGTTTGAAGCTACTGACTGAATGAAAGGAGCTGGCATCTCACTCTCTTTGAATCTTCTTTATCATGCTAGGATTAGCAGGAAAAAGCAAAAAATTTCAGAATTGCACCTTGCAATGTGGAGATATTACTGTTTGTGCATTTACAATATTCATTGATTTTTGCCATTGAAAAACATGTTTTTCATATACCAGAAATGTTTGAAGCTACTGACTGAATGAAAGGAGCTGGCATCTCACTCTCTTTGAATCTTCTTTATCATGCTAGGATTAGCAGGAAAAAGCAAAAAATTTCAGAATTGCACCTTGCAATGTGGAGATATTACTGTTTGTGCATTTACAATATTCATTGATTTTTGCCATTGAAAAACATGTTTTTCATATACCAGAAATGTTTGAAGCTACTGACTGAATGAAAGGAGCTGGCATCTCACTCCTCTCTTTGAATCTTCTTTATCATGCTAGGATTAACAGGAAAAAGCAAAAAATTTCAGAATTGCACCTTGCAATGTGGAGATATTACTGTTTGTGCATTTACAATATTCATTGATTTTTGCCATTGAAAAACATGTTTTTCATATACCAGAAATGTTTGAAGCTACTGACTGAATGAAAGGAGCTGGCATCTCACTCTCTTTGAATCTTCTTTATCATGCTAGGATTAACAGGAAAAAGCTAAAAATTTCAGAATTGCACCGTGCAATGTTCAGATATTACTGTTTGTGCATTTACAATATTCATTGATTTTTGCCATTGAAAAACATGTTTTTCATATACCAGAAATGTTTGAAGTTACTGACTGAATGAAAGGAGCTGGCATCTCACTCTCTTTGAATCTTCTTTATCATGCTAGGATTAACAGGAAAAAGCTAAAAATTTCAGAATTGCACCGTGCAATGTGGAGATATTACTGTTTGTGCATTTACAATATTCATTGATTTTTGCCATTGAAAAACATGTTTTTCATATACCAGAAATGTTTGAAGCTACTGACTGAATGAAAGGAGCTGGCATCTCACTCTCTTTGAATCTTCTTTATCATGCTAGGATTAGCAGGAAAAAGCAAAAAATTTCAGAATTGCACCTTGCAATGTGGAGATATTACTGTTTGTGCATTTACAATATTCATTGATTTTTGCCATTGAAAAACATGTTTTTCATATACCAGAAATGTTTGAAGCTACTGACTGAATGAAAGGAGCTGGCATCTCACTCTCTTTGAATCTTCTTTATCATGCTAGGATTAACAGGAAAAAGCTAAAAATTTCAGAATTGCACCGTGCAATGTGGAGATATTACTGTTTGTGCATTTACAATATTCATTGATTTTTGCCATTGAAAAACATGTTTTTCATATACCAGAAATGTTTGAAGCTTCTGACTGAATGAAAGGAGCTGGCATCTCACTCTCTTTGAATCTTCTTTATCATGCTAGGATTAGCAGGAAAAAGCAAAAAATTTCAGAATTGCACCTTGCAATGTGGAGATATTACTGTTTGTGCATTTACAATATTCATTGATTTTTGCCATTGAAAAACATGTTTTTCATATACCAGAAATGTTTGAAGCTACTGACTGAATGAAAGGTGCTGGCATCTCACTCTCTTTGAATCTTCTTTATCATGCTAGGATTAACAGGAAAAAGCAAAAAATTTCAGAATTGCACCTTGCAATGTGGAGATATTACTGTTTGTGCATTTACAATATTCATTGATTTTTGCCATTGAAAAACATGTTTTTCATATACCAGAAATGTTTGAAGCTACTGACTGAATGAAAGGAGCTGGCATCTCACTCTCTTTGAATCTTCTTTATCATGCTAGGATTAACAGGAAAAAGCTAAAAATTTCAGAATTGCACCGTGCAATGTGGAGATATTACTGTTTGTGCATTTACAATATTCATTGATTTTTGCCATTGAAAAACATGTTTTTCATATACCAGAAATGTTTGAAGCTACTGACTGAATGAAAGGAGCTGGCATCTCACTCTCTTTGAATCTTCTTTATCATGCTAGGAATAGCAGGAAAAAGCAAAAAATTTCAGAATTGCACCTTGCAATGTGGAGATATTACTGTTTGTGCATTTACAATATTCATTGATTTTTGCCATTGAAAAACATGTTTTTCATATACCAGAAATGTTTGAAGCTACTGACTGAATGAAAGGAGCTGGCATCTCACTCTCTTTGAATCTTCTTTATCATGCTAGGGTTAGCAGGAAAAAGCAAAAAATTTCAGAATTGCACCTTGCAATGTGGAGATATTACTGTTTGTGCATTTACAATATTCATTGATTTTTGCCATTGAAAAACATGTTTTTCATATACCAGAAATGTTTGAAGCTACTGACTGAATGAAAGGAGCTGGCATCTCACTCTCTTTGAATCTTCTTTATCATGCTAGGATTAACAGGAAAAAGCTAAAAATTTCAGAATTGCACCGTGCAATGTGGAGATATTACTGTTTGTGCATTTACAATATTCATTGATTTTTGCCATTGAAAAACATGTTTTTCATATACCAGAAATGTTTGAAGCTTCTGACTGAATGAAAGGAGCTGGCATCTCACTCTCTTTGAATCTTCTTTATCATGCTAGGATTAGCAGGAAAAAGCAAAAAATTTCAGAATTGCACCTTGCAATGTGGAGATATTACTGTTTGTGCATTTACAATATTCATTGATTTTTGCCATTGAAAAACATGTTTTTCATATACCAGAAATGTTTGAAGCTACTGACTGAATGAAAGGAGCTGGCATCTCACTCTCTTTGAATCTTCTTTATCATGCTAGGATTAACAGGAAAAAGCTAAAAATTTCAGAATTGCACCGTGCAATGTGGAGATATTACTGTTTGTGCATTTACAATATTCATTGATTTTTGCCATTGAAAAACATGTTTTTCATATACCAGAAATGTTTGAAGCTACTGACTGAATGAAAGGAGCTGGCATCTCACTCTCTTTGAATCTTCTTTATCATGCTAGGATTAGCAGGAAAAAGCAAAAAATTTCAGAATTGCACCTTGCAATGTGGAGATATTACTGTTTGTGCATTTACAATATTCATTGATTTTTGCCATTGAAAAACATGTTTTTCATATACCAGAAATGTTTGAAGCTACTGACTGAATGAAACGAGCTGGCATCTCACTCTCTTTGAATCTTCTTTGTCATGCTAGGATTAACAGGAAAAAGCAAAGAATTTCAGAATTGCACCTTGCAATGTGGAGATATTACTGTTTGTGCATTTACAATATTCATTGATTTTTGCCATTGAAAAACATGTTTTTCATATACCAGAAATGTTTGAAGCTACTGACTGAATGAAAGGAGCTGGCATCTCACTCTCTTTGAATCTTCTTTATCATGCTAGGATTAACAGGAAAAAGCTAAAAATTTCAGAATTGCACCGTGCAATGTGGAGATATTACTGTTTGTGCATTTACAATATTCATTGATTTTTGCCATTGAAAAACATGTTTTTCATATACCAGAAATGTTTGAAGCTACTGACTGAATGAAAGGAGCTGGCATCTCACTCTCTTTGAATCTTCTTTATCATGCTAGGATTAACAGGAAAAAGCTAAAAATTTGAGAATTGCACCGTGCAATGTGGAGATATTACTGTTTGTGCATTTACAATATTCATTGATTTTTGCCATTGAAAAACATGTTTTTCATATACCAGAAATGTTTGAAGCTACTGACTGAATGAAAGGAGCTGGCATCTCGCTCTCTTTGAATCTTCTTTATCATGCTAGGATTAGCAGGAAAAAGCAAAAAATTTCAGAATTGCACCTTGCAATGTGGAGATATTACTGTTTGTGCATTTACAATATTCATTGATTTTTGCCATTGAAAAACATGTTTTTCATATACCAGAAATGTTTGAAGCTACTGACTGAATGAAAGGAGCTGGCATCTCACTCTCTTTGAATCTTCTTTATCATGCTAGGATTAGCAGGAAAAAGCAAAAAATTTCAGAATTGCACCTTGCAATGTGGAGATATTACTGTTTGTGCATTTACAATATTCATTGATTTTTGCCATTGAAAAACATGTTTTTCATATACCAGAAATGTTTGAAGCTACTGACTGAATGAAAGGAGCTGGCATCTCACTCCTCTCTTTGAATCTTCTTTATCATGCTAGGATTAACAGGAAAAAGCAAAAAATTTCAGAATTGCACCTTGCAATGTGGAGATATTACTGTTTGTGCATTTACAATATTCATTGATTTTTGCCATTGAAAAACATGTTTTTCATATACCAGAAATGTTTGAAGCTACTGACTGAATGAAAGGAGCTGGCATCTCACTCTCTTTGAATCTTCTTTATCATGCTAGGATTAACAGGAAAAAGCTAAAAATTTCAGAATTGCACCGTGCAATGTGGAGATATTACTGTTTGTGCATTTACAATATTCATTGATTTTTGCCATTGAAAAACATGTTTTTCATATACCAGAAATGTTTGAAGCTAATGACTGAATGAAAGGAGCTGGCATCTCACTCTCTTTGAATCTTCTTTATCATGCTAGGATTAACAGGAAAAAGCTAAAAATTTCAGAATTGCACCGTGCAATGTGGAGATATTACTGTTTGTGCATTTACAATATTCATTGATTTTTGCCATTGAAAAACATGTTTTTCATATACCAGAAATGTTTGAAGCTACTGACTGAATGAAAGGAGCTGGCATCTCACTCTCTTTGAATCTTCTTTATCATGCTAGGATTAGCAGGAAAAAGCAAAAAATTTCAGAATTGCACCTTGCAATGTGGAGATATTACTGTTTGTGCATTTACAATATTCATTGATTTTTGCCATTGAAAAACATGTTTTTCATATACCAGAAATGTTTGAAGCTACTGACTGAATGAAAGGAGCTGGCATCTCACTCTCTTTGAATCTTCTTTATCATGCTAGGATTAACAGGAAAAAGCTAAAAATTTCAGAATTGCACCGTGCAATGTGGAGATATTACTGTTTGTGCATTTACAATATTCATTGATTTTTGCCATTGAAAAACATGTTTTTCATATACCAGAAATGTTTGAAGTTACTGACTGAATGAAAGGAGCTGGCATCTCACTCTCTTTGAATCTTCTTTATCATGCTAGGATTAACAGGAAAAAGCTAAAAATTTCAGAATTGCACCGTGCAATGTGGAGATATTACTGTTTGTGCATTTACAATATTCATTGATTTTTGCCATTGAAAAACATGTTTTTCATATACCAGAAATGTTTGAAGCTACTGACTGAATGAAAGGAGCTGGCATCTCACTCTCTTTGAATCTTCTTTATCATGCTAGGATTAGCAGGAAAAAGCAAAAAATTTCAGAATTGCACCTTGCAATGTGGAGATATTACTGTTTGTGCATTTACAATATTCATTGATTTTTGCCATTGAAAAACATGTTTTTCATATACCAGAAATGTTTGAAGCTACTGACTGAATGAAAGGAGCTGGCATCTCACTCTCTTTGAATCTTCTTTATCATGCTAGGATTAACAGGAAAAAGCTAAAAATTTCAGAATTGCACCGTGCAATGTGGAGATATTACTGTTTGTGCATTTACAATATTCATTGATTTTTGCCATTGAAAAACATGTTTTTCATATACCAGAAATGTTTGAAGCTTCTGACTGAATGAAAGGAGCTGGCATCTCACTCTCTTTGAATCTTCTTTATCATGCTAGGATTAGCAGGAAAAAGCAAAAAATTTCAGAATTGCACCTTGCAATGTGGAGATATTACTGTTTGTGCATTTACAATATTCATTGATTTTTGCCATTGAAAAACATGTTTTTCATATACCAGAAATGTTTGAAGCTACTGACTGAATGAAAGGTGCTGGCATCTCACTCTCTTTGAATCTTCTTTATCATGCTAGGATTAACAGGAAAAAGCAAAAAATTTCAGAATTGCACCTTGCAATGTGGAGATATTACTGTTTGTGCATTTACAATATTCATTGATTTTTGCCATTGAAAAACATGTTTTTCATATACCAGAAATGTTTGAAGCTACTGACTGAATGAAAGGAGCTGGCATCTCACTCTCTTTGAATCTTCTTTATCATGCTAGGATTAACAGGAAAAAGCTAAAAATTTCAGAATTGCACCGTGCAATGTGGAGATATTACTGTTTGTGCATTTACAATATTCATTGATTTTTGCCATTGAAAAACATGTTTTTCATATACCAGAAATGTTTGAAGCTACTGACTGAATGAAAGGAGCTGGCATCTCACTCTCTTTGAATCTTCTTTATCATGCTAGGAATAGCAGGAAAAAGCAAAAAATTTCAGAATTGCACCTTGCAATGTGGAGATATTACTGTTTGTGCATTTACAATATTCATTGATTTTTGCCATTGAAAAACATGTTTTTCATATACCAGAAATGTTTGAAGCTACTGACTGAATGAAAGGAGCTGGCATCTCACTCTCTTTGAATCTTCTTTATCATGCTAGGATTAACAGGAAAAAGCTAAAAATTTCAGAATTGCACCGTGCAATGTGGAGATATTACTGTTTGTGCATTTACAATATTCATTGATTTTTGCCATTGAAAAACATGTTTTTCATATACCAGAAATGTTTGAAGCTACTGACTGAATGAAAGGAGCTGGCATCTCACTCTCTTTGAATCTTCTTTATCATGCTAGGATTAGCAGGAAAAAGCAAAAAATTTCAGAATTGCACCTTGCAATGTGGAGATATTACTGTTTGTGCATTTACAATATTCATTGATTTTTGCCATTGAAAAACATGTTTTTCATATACCAGAAATGTTTGAAGCTACTGACTGAATGAAAGGAGCTGGCATCTCACTCTCTTTGAATCTTCTTTATCATGCTAGGATTAACAGGAAAAAGCAAAAAATTTCAGAATTGCACCTTGCAATGTGGAGATATTACTGTTTGTGCATTTAAAATATTCATTGATTTTTGCCATTGAAAAACATGTTTTTCATATACCAGAAATGTTTGAAGCTACTGACTGAATGAAAGGAGCTGGCATCTCACTCTCTTTGAATCTTCTTTATCATGCTAGGATTAACAGGAAAAAGCTAAAAATTTCAGAATTGCACCGTGCAATGTGGAGATATTACTGTTTGTGCATTTACAATATTCATTGATTTTTGCCATTGAAAAACATGTTTTTCATATACCAGAAATGTTTGAAGCTACTGACTGAATGAAAGGAGCTGGCATCTCACTCTCTTTGAATCTTCTTTATCATGCTAGGATTAGCAGGAAAAAGCAAAAAATTTCAGAATTGCACCTTGCAATGTGGAGATATTACTGTTTGTGCATTTACAATATTCATTGATTTTTGCCATTGAAAAACATGTTTTTCATATACCAGAAATGTTTGAAGCTACTGACTGAATGAAAGGAGCTGGCATCTCACTCTCTTTGAATCTTCTTTATCATGCTAGGATTAACAGGAAAAAGCTAAAAATTTCAGAATTGCACCGTGCAATGTGGAGATATTACTGTTTGTGCATTTACAATATTCATTGATTTTTGCCATTGAAAAACATGTTTTTCATATACCAGAAATGTTTGAAGCTACTGACTGAATGAAAGGAGCTGGCATCTCACTCTCTTTGAATCTTCTTTATCATGCTAGGATTAGCAGGAAAAAGCAAAAAATTTCAGAATTGCACCTTGCAATGTGGAGATATTACTGTTTGTGCATTTACAATATTCATTGATTTTTGCCATTGAAAAACATGTTTTTCATATACCAGAAATGTTTGAAGCTACTGACTG
The DNA here is from genome assembly GCF_046119375.1 of Phyllobates terribilis. Classification (NCBI taxonomy): domain Eukaryota; kingdom Metazoa; phylum Chordata; class Amphibia; order Anura; family Dendrobatidae; genus Phyllobates; species Phyllobates terribilis. The sequence continues at coordinate 33,184 of NW_027370622.1, forward strand.
AATGAAAGGAGCTGGCATCTCACTCTCTTTGAATCTTCTTTATCATGCTAGGATTAACAGGAAAAAGCTAAAAATTTCAGAATTGCACCTTGCAATGTGGAGATATTACTGTTTGTGCATTTACAATATTCATTGATTTTTGCCATTGAAAAACATGTTTTTCATATACCAGAAATGTTTGAAGCTACTGACTGAATGAAAGGAGCTGGCATCTCACTCTCTTTGAATCTTCTTTATCATGCTAGGATTAGCAGGAAAAAGCAAAAAATTTCAGAATTGCACCTTGCAATGTGGAGATATTACTGTTTGTGCATTTACAATATTCATTGATTTTTGCCATTGAAAAACATGTTTTTCATATACCAGAAATGTTTGAAGCTACTGACTGAATGAAAGGAGCTGGCATCTCACTCTCTTTGAATCTTCTTTATCATGCTAGGATTAACAGGAAAAAGCTAAAAATTTCAGAATTGCACCGTGCAATGTGGAGATATTACTGTTTGTGCATTTACAATATTCATTGATTTTTGCCATTGAAAAACATGTTTTTCATATACCAGAAATGTTTGAAGCTACTGACTGAATGAAAGGAGCTGGCATCTCACTCTCTTTGAATCTTCTTTATCATGCTAGGATTAGCAGGAAAAAGCAAAAAATTTCAGAATTGCACCTTGCAATGTGGAGATATTACTGTTTGTGCATTTACAATATTCATTGATTTTTGCCATTGAAAAACATGTTTTTCATATACCAGAAATGTTTGAAGCTACTGACTGAATGAAAGGAGCTGGCATCTCACTCTCTTTGAATCTTCTTTATCATGCTAGGATTAACAGGAAAAAGCAAAAAATTTCAGAATTGCACCTTGCAATGTGGAGATATTACTGTTTGTGCATTTACAATATTCATTGATTTTTGCCATTGAAAAACATGTTTTTCATATACCAGAAATGTTTGAAGCTACTGACTGAATGAAAGGAGCTGGCATCTCACTCTCTTTGAATCTTCTTTATCATGCTAGGATTAACAGGAAAAAGCTAAAAATTTCAGAATTGCACCGTGCAATGTGGAGATATTACTGTTTGTGCATTTACAATATTCATTGATTTTTGCCATTGAAAAACATGTTTTTCATATACCAGAAATGTTTGAAGCTACTGACTGAATGAAAGGAGCTGGCATCTCACTCTCTTTGAATCTTCTTTATCATGCTAGGATTAGCAGGAAAAAGCAAAAAATTTCAGAATTGCACCTTGCAATGTGGAGATATTACTGTTTGTGCATTTACAATATTCATTGATTTTTGCCATTGAAAAACATGTTTATCATATACCAGAAATGTTTGAAGCTACTGACTGAATGAAAGGAGCTGGCATCTCACTCTCTTTGAATCTTCTTTATCATGCTAGGATTAACAGGAAAAAGCTAAAAATTTCAGAATTGCACCG
>NW_027370623.1:0-34631 GCF_046119375.1 Phyllobates terribilis
TTACTGATCTGAGTTACCTCCTGTATTATACTCCAGAGCTGCAATCACTATTCTGCTGGTGCAGTCACTGTGTACATACATTACATTACTGATCCTGAGTTACTCCTGTATTATACTCCAGAGCTGCACTCACTATTCTGCTGGTGCAGTCACTGTGTACATACATTACTGATCCTGAGTTACATCCTGTATTATACTCCAGAGCTGCACTCACTATTCTGCTGGTGCAGTCACTGTGTACATACATTACATTACTGATCCTGAGTTACATCCTGTATTATACTCCAGAGCTGCACTCACTATTCTGCTGGTGCAGTCACTGTGTACATACATTACATTACTGATCCTGAGTTACATCCTGTATTATACTCCAGAGCTGCACTCACTATTCTGCTGGTGCAGTCACTGTTGTACATACATTACATTACTGATCCTGAGTTACATCCTGTATTATACTCCAGAGCTACACTCACTATTCTGCTGGTGCAGTCACTGTGTACATACATTACATTACTGATCCTGAGTTACATCCTGTATTATACTCCAGAGCTGCACTCACTATTCTGCTGGTGCAGTCACTGTGTACATACATTAATTACCTCCTGTATTATACTCCAGAGCTGCACTCACTATTCTGCTGGTGCAGTCACTGTGTACATACATTACATTACTGATCCTGAGTTACATCCTGTATTATACTCCAGAGCTGCACTCACTATTCTGCTGGTGCAGTCACTGTGTACATACATTACATTACTGATCCTGAGTTACATCCTGTATTATACTCCAGAGCTGCACTCACTATTCTGCTGTGCAGTCACTGTGTACATACATTACATTACTGAACCTGAGTTACCTCCTGTATTATACTCCAGAGCTGCACTCACTATTCTGCTGGTGCAGTCACTGTGTACATACATTACATTACTGATCCTGAGTTACATCCTGTATTATACTCCAGAGCTGCACTCACTATTCTGCTGGTGCAGTCACTGTGTACATACATTACATTACTGAACCTGAGTTACCTCCTGTATTATACTCCAGAGCTGCACTCACTATTCTGCTGGTGCAGTCACTGTGTACATACATTACATTACTGATCCTGAGTTACATCCTGTATTATACTCCAGAGCTGCACTCACTATTCTGCTGGTGCAGTCACTGTGTACATACATTACATTACTGATCCTGAGTTACCTCCTGTATTATACTCCAGAGCTGCACTCACTATTCTGCTGGTGCAGTCACTGTGTACATACATTACATTACTGAACCTGAGTTACCTCCTGTATTATACTCCAGAGCTGCACTCACTATTCTGCTGGTGCAGTCACTGTGTACATACATTACATTACTGATCCTGAGTTACATCCTGTATTATACTCCAGAGCTGCAATCACTATTCTGCTGGTGCAGTCACTGTGTACATACATTACATTACTGATCCTGAGTTACCTCCTGTATTATACTCCAGAGCTGCACTCACTATTCTGCTGGTGCAGTCACTGTGTACATACATTACATTACTGATCCTGAGTTACATCCTGTATTATACTCCAGAGCTGCAATCACTATTCTGCTGGTGCAGTCACTGTGTACATACATTACATTACTGATCCTGAGTTACCTCCTGTATTATACTCCAGAGCTGCAATCACTATTCTGCTGGTGCAGTCACTGTGTACATACATTACATTACTGATCCTGAGTTACCTCCTGTATTATACTCCAGAGCTGCACTCACTATTCTGCTGGTGCAGTCACTGTGTACATACATTACATTACTGATCCTGAGTTACCTCCTGTATTATACTCCAGAGCTGCACTCACTATTCTGCTGGTGCAGTCACTGTGTACATACATTACATTACTGAACCTGAGTTACCTCCTGTATTATACTCCAGAGCTGCACTCACTATTCTGCTGGTGCAGTCACTGTGTACATACATTACATTACTGATCCTGAGTTACATCCTGTATTATACTCCAGAGCTGCAATCACTATTCTGCTGGTGCAGTCACTGTGTACATACATTACATTACTGATCCTGAGTTACCTCCTGTATTATACTCCAGAGCTGCAATCACTATTCTGCTGGTGCAGTCACTGTGTACATACATTACATTACTGATCCTGAGTTACTTCCTGTATTATACTCCAGAGCTGCAATCACTATTCTGCTGGTGCAGTCACTGTGTACATACATTACATTACTGATCCTGAGTTACCTCCTGTATTATACTCCAGAGCTGCAATCACTATTCTGCTGGTGCAGTCACTGTGTACATACATTACATTACTGATCCTGAGTTACCTCCTGTATTATACTCCAGAGCTGCACTCACTATTCTGCTGGTGCAGTCACTGTGTACATACATTACATTACTGATCCTGAGTTACCTCCTGTATTATACTCCAGAGCTGCACTCACTATTCTGCTGGTGGAGTCACTGTGTACATACATTACATTACTGATCCTGAGTTACCTCCTGTATTATACTCCAGAGCTGCAATCACTATTCTGCTGGTGCAGTCACTGTGTACATACATTACATTACTGATCCTGAGTTACATCCTGTATTATACTCCAGAGCTGCACTCACTATTCTGCTGGTGCAGTCACTGTGTACATACATTACATTACTGATCCTGAGTTACATCCTGTATTATACTCCAGAGCTGCACTCATTATTCTGCTGGTGCAGTCACTGTGTACATACATTACATTACTGATCCTGAGTTACATCCTGTATTATACTCCAGAGCTGCACTCACTATTCTGCTGGTGCAGTCACTGTGTACATACATTACATTACTGATCCTGAGTTACATCCTGTATTATACTCCAGAGCTGCACTCACTATTCTGCTGGTGCAGTCACTGTGTACATACATTACATTACTGATCCTGAGTTACCTCCTGTATTATACTCCAGAGCTGCACTCACTATTCTGCTGGTGCAGTCACTGTGTACATACATTACATTACTGATCCTGAGTTACATCCTGTATTATACCCCAGAGCTGCACTCACTATTCTGCTGGTGCAGTCACTGTGTACATACATTACATTACTGATCCTGAGTTACATCCTGTATTATACTCCAGAGCTGCACTCACTATTCTGCTGGTGCAGTCACTGTGTACATACATTACATTACTGATCCTGAGTTACCTCCTGTATTATACTCTAGAGCTGCACTCACTATTCTGCTGGTGCAGTCACTGTGTACATACATTACATTACTGATCCTGAGTTACATCCTGTATTATACTCCAGAGCTGCACTCACTATTCTGCTGGTGCAGTCACTGTGTACATACATTACATTACTGATCCTGAGTTACCTCCTGTATTATACTCCAGAGCTGCACTCACTATTCTGCTGGTGCAGTCACTGTGTACATACATTACATTACTGATCCTGAGTTACCTCCTGTATTATACTCCAGAGCTGCACTCACTATTCTGCTGGTGCAGTCACTGTGTACATACATTACATTACTGATCCTGAGTTACATCCTGTATTATACTCCAGAGCTGCACTCACTATTCTGCTGGTGCAGTCACTGTGTACATACATTACATTACTGATCCTGAGTTACCTCCTGTATTATACTCCAGAGCTGCACTCACTATTCTGCTGGTGCAGTCACTGTGTACATACATTACATTACTGATCCTGAGTTACATCCTGTATTATACTCCAGAGCTGCACTCACTATTCTGCTGGTGGAGTCACTGTGTACATACATTACATTACTGATCCTGAGTTACCTCCTGTATTATACTCCAGAGCTGCACTCACTATTCTGCTGGTGCAGTCACTGTGTACATACATTACATTACTGATCCTGAGTTACATCCTGTATTATACTCCAGAGCTGCACTCACTATTCTGCTGGTGCAGTCACAGTGTACATACATTACATTACTGATCCTGAGTTACATCCTGTATTATACTGCAGAGCTGCACTCACTATTCTGCTGGTGCAGTCACTGTGTACATACATTACATTACTGATCCTGAGTTACATCCTGTATTATACTCCAGAGCTGCACTCACTATTCTGCTGGTGCAGTCACAGTGTACATACATTACATTACTGATCCTGAGTTACATCCTGTATTATACTGCAGAGCTGCACTCACTATTCTGCTGGTGCAGTCACTGTGTACATACATTACATTACTGATCCTGAGTTACATCCTGTATTATACTCCAGAGCTGCACTCACTATTCTGCTGGTGGAGTCACTGTGTATATACATTACATTACTGATCCTGAGTTACATCCTGTATTATACTCCAGAGCTGCACTCACTATTCTGCTGGTGCAGTCACTGTGTACATACATTACATTACTGATCCTGAGTTACCTCCTGTATTATACTCCAGAGCTGCACTCACTATTCTGCTGGTGCAGTCACTGTGTACATACATTACATTACTGATCCTGAGTTACATCCTGTATTATACTCCAGAGCTGCACTCACTATTCTGCTGGTGCAGTCACAGTGTACATACATTACATTACTGATCCTGAGTTACATCCTGTATTATACTGCAGAGCTGCACTCACTATTCTGCTGGTGCAGTCACTGTGTACATACATTACATTACTGATCCTGAGTTACATCCTGTATTATACTCCAGAGCTGCACTCACTATTCTGCTGGTGCAGTCACAGTGTACATACATTACATTACTGATCCTGAGTTACATCCTGTATTATACTGCAGAGCTGCACTCACTATTCTGCTGGTGCAGTCACTGTGTACATACATTACATTACTGATCCTGAGTTACATCCTGTATTATACTCCAGAGCTGCACTCACTATTCTGCTGGTGCAGTCACTGTGTACATACATTACATTACTGATCCTGAGTTACATCCTGTATTATACTCCAGAGCTGCACTCACTATTCTGCTGGTGCAGTCACTGTGTACATACATTACATTACTGATCCTGAGTTACCTCCTGTATTATACTCCAGAGCTGCACTCACTATTCTGCTGGTGCAGTCACTGTGTACATACATTACATTACTGATCCTGAGTTACATCCTGTATTATACTCCAGAGCTGCACTCACTATTCTGCTGGTGCAGTCACAGTGTACATACATTACATTACTGATCCTGAGTTACATCCTGTATTATACTGCAGAGCTGCACTCACTATTCTGCTGGTGCAGTCACTGTGTACATACATTACATTACTGATCCTGAGTTACATCCTGTATTATACTCCAGAGCTGCACTCACTATTCTGCTGGTGCAGTCACAGTGTACATACATTACATTACTGATCCTGAGTTACATCCTGTATTATACTGCAGAGCTGCACTCACTATTCTGCTGGTGCAGTCACTGTGTACATACATTACATTACTGATCCTGAGTTACATCCTGTATTATACTCCAGAGCTGCACTCACTATTCTGCTGGTGGAGTCACTGTGTATATACATTACATTACTGATCCTGAGTTACATCCTGTATTATACTCCAGAGCTGCACTCACTATTCTGCTGGTGCAGTCACTGTGTACATACATTACATTACTGATCCTGAGTTACCTCCTGTATTATACTCCAGAGCTGCACTCACTATTCTGCTGGTGCAGTCACTGTGTACATACATTACATTACTGATCCTGAGTTACATCCTGTATTATACTCCAGAGCTGCACTCACTATTCTGCTGGTGCAGTCACAGTGTACATACATTACATTACTGATCCTGAGTTACATCCTGTATTATACTGCAGAGCTGCACTCACTATTCTGCTGGTGCAGTCACTGTGTACATACATTACATTACTGATCCTGAGTTACATCCTGTATTATACTCCAGAGCTGCACTCACTATTCTGCTGGTGCAGTCACAGTGTACATACATTACATTACTGATCCTGAGTTACATCCTGTATTATACTGCAGAGCTGCACTCACTATTCTGCTGGTGCAGTCACTGTGTACATACATTACATTACTGATCCTGAGTTACATCCTGTATTATACTCCAGAGCTGCACTCACTATTCTGCTGGTGCAGTCACTGTGTACATACATTACATTACTGATCCTGAGTTACATCCTGTATTATACTCCAGAGCTGCACTCACTATTCTGCTGGTGCAGTCACTGTGTACATACATTACATTACTGATCCTGAGTTACCTCCTGTATTATACTCCAGAGCTGCACTCACTATTCTGCTGGTGCAGTCACTGTGTACATACATTACATTACTGATCCTGAGTTACATCCTGTATTATACTCCAGAGCTGCACTCACTATTCTGCTGGTGCAGTCACAGTGTACATACATTACATTACTGATCCTGAGTTACATCCTGTATTATACTGCAGAGCTGCACTCACTATTCTGCTGGTGCAGTCACTGTGTACATACATTACATTACTGATCCTGAGTTACATCCTGTATTATACTCCAGAGCTGCACTCACTATTCTGCTGGTGCAGTCACAGTGTACATACATTACATTACTGATCCTGAGTTACATCCTGTATTATACTGCAGAGCTGCACTCACTATTCTGCTGGTGCAGTCACTGTGTACATACATTACATTACTGATCCTGAGTTACATCCTGTATTATACTCCAGAGCTGCACTCACTATTCTGCTGGTGGAGTCACTGTGTATATACATTACATTACTGATCCTGAGTTACATCCTGTATTATACTCCAGAGCTGCACTCACTATTCTGCTGGTGCAGTCACTGTGTACATACATTACATTACTGATCCTGAGTTACCTCCTGTATTAGGCTGTGTGCCCACGTAGCGTTTTACAAGCGTTTTTGATGCGGAATTTCAGCAGCGTAAACGCTTGTAAAACGCTTGGTAACCCGCACCCCATGGTCCCCAATGGGATTCCGCAAGTTCTATGCACATGCTGCGGATTTTTCCGCAGCGTTTATGCCGCGTTCAAAAATCCGCAGGCATGTCATTTAATTTTGCGTTTCCGCAAGTGGAATTGCCTTTGTCCAATGCATAAAAAACGCGTGATAAACGCGCGAAAAAAGCGCGATAAACGCGTGCGGAATTCCGGGAGAGGACTTGCATTTATGCAGCAGAAATTTTCTGCTTCATAAATGCAACGTGGGCACATAGCCTTATAAAATAGAACTACATTTCCCGGCAGTGCTTGCGCAGAGAATAGGAAATGAAACTGATTGGATGAATGTTCCCTCCAATGAGAGCGGCCGTTGTTAGGGAGCAGGTTCACAGTGACAATACAGCAAGATGGTGCTGGAAAGTACTATGGTGTGGTGAGTACCGGAGCCGGCAGCGGGAATAAGGGAGGAGGGCAGGGAGCGGGGCGGGAGACACTGAGCTGAGACCTGGAGCAGAAGGACGGGCCTTATATAGAGTCAGAGGAGACGGCACCGGCACAAATCCAGCGCTGCCGGGATGACTCAGGGGAGCAGCGGCAGCCGGGGGCCGGGACTGCTATGGAAACCCCGAGAAAGGCCAATCCCAGTAGAGAGCCAACTACAGCCACCAATCAGAACGCGTTTGTTATTTACTAGATGCGGCAGAGGAAATGAAACACACCTTCAGATTGGTTGTTGTAAAATAACTCTACAATGTGAGGGACTTCTCCTCCCCCTCCTCCTCCTTTCCCCTATTTGCCCCCCCTCCTCCTCCTCCTTTCCCCTAATTGCCCCTCCTCCTCCTTTCCCCTAATTGCCCCCCCTCCTCCTCCTTTCCCCTGCTTGCCCCCTCCTCCTCCTTTCCCCTGATTGCCCCCCTCCTCCTTTCCCCTGATTGCCCCTCCTCCTCCTTTCCCCTGATTGCCCCTCCTCCTCCTCCTTTCCCCTGATTGCCCCCCTCCTCCTCCTCCTTTCCCCTGATTGCCCCCCTTCTCCTCCTCCTTTCCCCTGATTGCCCCCCTTCTCCTCCTCCTTTCCTCTGATTGCCCCCCTTCTCCTCCTCCTTTCCCCTGATTGCCCCCCTCCTCCTCCTCCTCCTCCTTTCCCCTGATTGCCCCCTCCTCCTCCTCCTTTCCCCTGATTGCCCTCCTCCTCCTTTCCCTTGATTGCCCCCATCCTCCTCCTTTCTCCTGATTGGCCCCCTCCTCCTCCTTTCTCCTGATTGCCCCCCTCCTCCTTTCCCCTGATTGTCCTCTTTTCTCCTGATTGCCCCCCTCCTCCTCCTCCTTTCCCTTGATTGCCCTCCTCCTCCTCCTTTCTCCTGATTGCCCCGTCCTCCTCCTCCTTTCTCCTGATTGCCCCGTCCTCCTCCTCCTTTCTCCTGATTGCCCCGTCCTCCTCCTCCTTTCTCCTGATTGCCCCGTCCTCCTCCTCCTTTCTCCTGATTGCCCCGTCCTCCTCCTCCTTTCTCCTGATTGCCCCGTCCTCCTTTCTCCTGATTGCCCCGTCCTCCTTTCTCCTGATTGCCCCGTCCTCCTCCTCCTTTCTCCTGATTGCCCCGTCCTCCTTTCTCCTGATTGCCCCGTCCTCCTCCTCCTTTCTCCTGATTGCCCCGTCCTCCTCCTCCTTTCTCCTGATTGCCCCGTCCTCCTCCTCCTTTCTCCTGATTGCCCCGTCCTCCTCCTCCTTTCTCCTGATTGCCCCGTCCTCCTCCTCCTTTCTCCTGATTGCCCCGTCCTCCTCCTCCTTTCTCCTGATTGCCCCGTCCTCCTCCTCCTTTCTCCTGATTGCCCCGTCCTCCTCCTCCTTTCTCCTGATTGCCCCGTCCTCCTCCTCCTTTCTCCTGATTGCCCCGTCCTCCTCCTCCTTTCTCCTGATTGCCCCGTCCTCCTCCTCCTTTCTCCTGATTGCCCCGTCCTCCTCCTCCTTTCTCCTGATTGCCCCGTCCTCCTCCTCCTTTCTCCTGATTGCCCCGTCCTCCTCCTCCTTTCTCCTGATTGCCCCGTCCTCCTCCTCCTTTCTCCTGATTGCCCCGTCCTCCTCCTCCTTTCTCCTGATTGCCCCGTCCTCCTCCTCCTTTCTCCTGATTGCCCCGTCCTCCTCCTCCTTTCTCCTGATTGCCCCGTCCTCCTCCTCCTTTCTCCTGATTGCCCCGTCCTCCTCCTCCTTTCTCCTGATTGCCCCGTCCTCCTCCTCCTTTCTCCTGATTGCCCCGTCCTCCTCCTCCTTTCTCCTGATTGCCCCGTCCTCCTCCTCCTTCTTTTTCCTGATTGCCCCCCTCCTCCTCCTCCTTCTTTTTCCTGATTGCCCCTCCTCCTCCTCCTCCTTCTTTTTCCTGATTGCCCCCCCTCCTCCTCCTCCTTCTTTTTCCTGATTGCCCCCCCTCCTCCTCCTCCTTCTTTTTCCTGATTGCCCCCCTCCTCCTCCTCCTTCTTTTTCTTGATTGCCCCCCCTCCTCCTCCTCCTTCTTTTTCCTGATTGCCCCCTCCTCCTCCTTCTTTTTCCTGATTGCCCCCTCCTCCTCCTTCTTTCCCTTGATTGCCCCCTCCTCCTCCTCCTTCTTTCCCTTGATTGCCCCCTCCTCCTCCTTCTTTTTCCTGATTGCCCCCTCCTCCTCCTTCTTTCCCCTGATTGCCCCCTCCTCCTCCTCCTTCTTTCCCTTGATTGCCCCCTCCTCCTCCTCCTTCTTTCCCTTGATTGCCCCCCTCCTCCTCCTCCTTTCCCCTGATTGCCCCCTTCTCCTCCTCCTTTCCCCTGATTGCCCCCCTTCTCCTCCTCCTTTCCCCTGATTGCCCCCCTTCTCCTCCTCCTTTCCCCTGATTGCCCCCCTTCTCCTCCTCCTTTCCCCTGATTGCCCCCCTCCTCCTCCTCCTCCTTTCCCCTGATTGTCCTCTTTTCTCCTGATTGGCCCCCTCCTCCTCCTCCTTTCCCTTGATTGCCCTCCTCCTCCTCCTTTCCCTTGATTGCCCCCATCCTCCTCCTTTCTCCTGATTGCCCCGTCCTCCTCCTCCTTTCTCCTGATTGCCCCGTCCTCCTCCTCCTTTCTCCTGATTGCCCCGTCCTCCTCCTCCTTTCTCCTGATTGCCCCGTCCTCCTCCTCCTTTCTCCTGATTGCCCCGTCCTCCTCCTCCTTTCTCCTGATTGCCCGTCCTCCTCCTCCTTTCTCCTGATTGCCCCGTCCTCCTCCTCCTTTCTCCTGATTGCCCCGTCCTCCTCCTCCTTTCTCCTGATTGCCCCGTCCTCCTCCTCCTTTCTCCTGATTGCCCCGTCCTCCTCCTCCTTTCTCCTGATTGCCCCGTCCTCCTCCTCCTTTCTCCTGATTGCCCCGTCCTCCTCCTCCTTTCTCCTGATTGCCCCGTCCTCCTCCTCCTTTCTCCTGATTGCCCCGTCCTCCTCCTCCTTTCTCCTGATTGCCCCGTCCTCCTCCTCCTTTCTCCTGATTGCCCCGTCCTCCTCCTCCTTTCTCCTGATTGCCCCGTCCTCCTCCTCCTTTCTCCTGATTGCCCCGTCCTCCTCCTCCTTTCCCCTGATTGCCCCCCCTCCTCCTCCTCCTTCTTTTTCCTGATTGCCCCCCCTCCTCCTCCTCCTTCTTTTTCCTGATTGCCCCCCCTCCTCCTCCTCCTTCTTTTTCCTGATTGCCCCCCCTCCTCCTCCTCCTTCTTTTTCCTGATTGCCCCCCCTCCTCCTCCTCCTTCTTTTTCCTGATTGCCCCCCCTCCTCCTCCTCCTTCTTTTTCCTGATTGCCCCCCTCCTCCTCCTCCTTCTTTTTCCTGATTGCCCCCCTCCTCCTCCTCCTCCTTCTTTTTCTTGATTGCCCCCCTCCTCCTCCTCCTTCTTTTTCCTGATTGCCCCCTCCTCCTCCTTCTTTTTCCTGATTGCCCCCTCCTCCTCCTTCTTTCCCCTGATTGCCCCCTCCTCCTCCTCCTTCTTTCCCTTGATTGCCCCCTCCTCCTCCTTCTTTTTCCTGATTGCCCCCTCCTCCTCCTTCTTTCCCCTGATTGCCCCCTCCTCCTCCTCCTTCTTTCCCTTGATTGCCCCCTCCTCCTCCTCCTTCTTTCCCTTGATTGCCCCCTCCTCCTCCTCCTCCTCCTCCTTTCCCCTGATTGCCCCCCTCCTCCTCCTCCTTTCCCCTGATTGCCCCCTTCTCCTCCTCCTTTCCCCTGATTGCCCCCCTTCTCCTCCTCCTTTCCCCTGATTGCCCCCCTTCTCCTCCTCCTTTCCCCTGATTGCCCCCCTTCTCCTCCTCCTTTCCCCTGATTGCCCCCCTCCTCCTCCTCCTCCTTTCCCCTGATTGTCCTCTTTTCTCCTGATTGGCCCCCTCCTCCTCCTCCTTTCCCTTGATTGCCCTCCTCCTCCTCCTTTCCCTTGATTGCCCCCATCCTCCTCCTCCTGTCTCCTGATCGCCCCCCTCCTCCTCCTCCTTTCCCCTGATTATCCTCCTTTCCCCTGATTGCCCCCCTCCTCCTCCTCCTTTCCCCTGATTGCCCCCCTCCTTCTCCTCCTTTCTCCTGATTGCCCCCCTCCTCCTCCTTCTTTCCCCTGATTGCCCCCCTCCTCCTCCTTTCTCCTGATTGTCCCCCCTCCTCCTCCTCCTTTCTCCTGATTGTCCCCCCTCCTCCTCCTTCTTTCTCCTGATTGTCCCCCTCCTCCTCCTTCTCCCTGATTGTCCTCCCTCCTCCTCCTTCCCCCTGATTGTCCCCCCTCCTCCTCCTTCCCCCTGATTGTCCCCCCTCCTCCTCCTTCCCCCTGATTGAACCCCCTCCTCCTCCTTCCCCCTGATTGAACCCCCTCCTCCTCCTTCCCCCTAATTGAACCCCCTCCTCCTCCTTCCCCCTGATTGAACCCCCTCCTCCTCCTTCCCCCTGATTGCCCCCCCTCCTCCTCCTTCTCCTGATTGCCCCCCTCCTCCTCCTTCTCCTGATTGCCCCCCCTCCTCCTCCTTCTCCTGATTGCCCCCCCTCCTCCTTTCCACTGATTGCCCCCCCTCCTCCTTTCCCCTGATTGCCCCCCCTCCTCCTCCTCCTTTCCCCTGATTGCCCCCCCTCCTCCTCCTCCTTTCCCCTGATTGCCCCCCCTCCTCCTCCTCCTTTCCCCTGATTGCCCCCCCTCCTCCTCCTCCTTTCCCCTGATTGCCCCCCTCCTCCTCCTCCTTTCCCTTGATTGCCCTCCTCCTCCTTCTTTCCCTTGATTGCCCTCCTCCTCCTTCTTTCCCTTGATTGCCCCCTCCTCCTCCTTCTTTCACTTGATTGCCCCCTCCTCCTCCTCCTCCTTTCCCCTGATTGCCCCTATCCTCCTCCTCCTTTCTCCTGATTGCCCCCCTTCTCCTCCTCCTTTCCCCTGATTGCCCCCCTCCTCCTCCTCCTCCTTTCCCCTGATTGCCCCCCTCCTCCTCCTTTCCCCTGATTGCCCCCTACTCCTCCTCCTTTCCCCTGATTGCCCTCCTCCTCCTTTCCCTTGATTGCCCCCATCCTCCTCCTTTCTCCTGATTGGCCCCCTCCTCCTCCTTTCTCCTGATTGCCCCCCTCCTCCTCCTCCTTTCCCCTGATTGTCCTCTTTTCTCCTGATTGCCCCCCTCCTCATCCTCCTTTCCCTTGATTGCCCCCCTCCTCATCCTCCTTTCCCTTGATTGCCCTCCTCCTCCTCCTTTCCCTTGATTGCCCCCATCCTCCTCCTTTCTCCTGATTATCCTCCTTTCCCCTGATTGCCCCCCTCCTCCTCCTCCTTTCCCCTGATTGCCCCCCTCCTCATCCTCCTTTCCCTTGATTGCCCTCCTCCTCCTTCTTTCCCTTGATTGCCCCCTCCTCCTCCTTCTTTCACTTGATTGCCCCTATCCTCCTCCTCCTTTCTCCTGATTGCCCCCCTCCTCCTCCTCCTCCTTTCCCCTGATTGCCCCCCTCCTCCTCCTCTCCCCTGATTGCCCCCCTCCTCCTCCTCCTCCTTTCCCCTGATTGCCCCCTACTCCTCCTCCTTTCCCCTGATTGCCCTCCTCCTCCTTTCTCCTGATTGCCCCCATCCTCCTCCTTTCTCCTGATTGGCCCCCTCCTCCTCCTTTCTCCTGATTGCCCCCCTCCTCATCCTCCTTTCCCTTGATTGCCCTCCTCCTCCTCCTTTCCCTTGATTGCCCCCATCCTCCTCCTTTCTCCTGATCGCCCCCCTCCTCCTCCTCCTTTCCCCTGATTATTCTCCTTTCCCCTGATTGCCCCCCTCCTCCTCCTCCTTTCCCCTGATTGCCCCCCTCCTCCTTTCCCCTGATTGCCCCCCTCCTTCTCCTCCTTTCTCCTGATTGCCCCCCTCCTTCTCCTCCTTTCTCCTGATTGCCCCCCTCCTCCTCCTTCTTTCCCCTGATTGTCCCCCCTCCTCCTCCTTCTTTCTCCTGATTGTCCCCCTCCTCCTCCTTCTCCCTGATTGTCCTCCCTCCTCCTCCTCCCTGATTGTCCTCCCTCCTCCTCCTTCACCCTGATTGTCCTCCCTCCTCCTCCTTCCCCCTGATTGAACCCCCTCCTCCTCCTTCCCCCTGATTGAACCCCCTCCTCCTTTCCCCTGATTGCCCCCCTCCTCCTCCTTCTCCTTTCCCCTGATTGCCCCCCCTCCTCCTTTCCCCTGATTGCCCCCCCTCCTCCTCCTCCTTTCCCCTGATTGCCCCCCTCATCCTCCTCATCCTTTCTCCTGATTGCCCCCCCTCATCCTCCTCATCCTTTCTCCTGATTGCCCCCCCTCATCCTCCTCCTCCTTTCTCCTGATTGCCCCCCTACTCCTCCTCCTTTCTCCTGATTGCCCCCCTCCTCCTCCTTTCTCCTGATTGCCCCCCTCCTCCTCCTCCTCCTTTCTCCTGATTGCCCCCCTCCTCCTCCTCCTTTCTCCTGATTGCCCCCCTCCTCCTCCTCCTCCTTTCTCCTGATTGCCCCCCTCCTCCTTTCCCCTGATTGCCCCCCTCCTCCTTTCCCCTGATTGCCCCCCTCCCCCTCCTCCTTTCTCCTGATTGCCCCCCTCCTCCTTTCTCCTGATTGCCCCCCTCCTCCTTTCTCCTGATTGCCCCCCTCCTCCTTTCTCCTGATTGCCCCCCTCCTCCTTTCTCCTGATTGCCCCCCTCCTCCTTTCTCCTGATTGCCCCCCTCCTCCTTTCTCCTGATTGCCCCCCTCCTCCTTTCTCCTGATTGCCCCCCTCCTCCTCCTCCTCCTTTCTCCTGATTGTCCCCCCTCCTCCTCCTCCTCCTTTCTCCTGATTGTCCCCCCTCCTCCTCCTCCTCCTTTCTCCTGATTGTCCCCCCTCCTCCTCCTCCTCCTTTCTCCTGATTGTCCCCCCTCCTCCTCCTCCTCCTTTCTCCTGATTGTCCCCCCTCCTCCTCCTCCTCCTTTCTCCTGATTGTCCCCCCTCCTCCTCCTCCTCCTTTCTCCTGATTGTCCCCCCTCCTCCTCCTCCTCCTTTCTCCTGATTGCCCCCCTCCTCCTCCTCCTCCTCCTTTCTCCTGATTGCCCCCCTCCTCCTCCTCCTCCTCCTTTCTCCTGATTGCCCCCCTCCTCCTCCTCCTCCTCCTTTCTCCTGATTGCCCCCCTCCTCCTCCTCCTCCTCCTTTCTCCTGATTGCCCCCCTCCTCCTCCTCCTCCTCCTTTCTCCTGATTGCCCCCCTCCTCCTCCTTTCTCCTGCCCCCATTGTCGGGGTCCTCACTCCGCCCTTTGCCTTGCAGTGTGGATAACAGTGAATATATGAGAAATGGCGACTTCCTTCCGACGCGGCTGCAGGCGCAGCAGGACGCTGTGAACATCGTGTGTCACTCCAAGACGCGCAGCAACCCCGAGAACAACGTGGGGCTCATCACCCTCGCCAAGTAAGTGCCACCCTCGCTGAGCTCGGTCCCCTGTGATGCCCCTCACATGTCCTGTATATACCACTGGGGGAGGGGCTTAGCCTATATACCAGCCTGTATATATCTCTGGGGGAGGGGCTTAGCTTATGTCAACCTGTATATTTCACTGGGGGAGGGGCTTAGCCTATATGCCAGCCTGTATATATCTCTGGGGGAGGGGCTTAGCCTATATGCCAGCCTGTATATATCACTGGGGGAGGGGCTTAGCTTATACGCTAGCCTGTATATATCTCTGGGGGAGGGGCTTAGCTTATATACCAGCCTGTATATATCTCTGGGGGAGGGGCTTAGCCTATATGGTAGCCTGTATATATCACTGGGGGAGGAGCTTAGCCTATATGCTAGCCTGTATATATCACTGGGGGAGGAGCTTAGCTTATATGCTAGCCTGTATATATCTCTCGGGGAGGGGCTTAGCTTATATACCAGCCTGTATATTTCACTGGGGGAGGGGCTTAGCCTATATGCCAGCCTGTATATATCACTGGGGGAGGGGCTTAGCTTATATACCAGCCTGTATATATCTCTGGGGGAGGGGCTTAGCCTATATACCAGCCTGTATATATCTCTGGGGGAGAGGCTTAGCCTATATACCAGCCTGTATATATCTCTGGGGGAGGGGCTTAGCCTATATGCCAGCCTGTATATATCTCTGGGGGAGGGGCTTAGCCTATATGCCAGCCTGTATATATCTCTGGGGGAGGGGCTTAGCCTATATGCCAGCCTGTATATATCTCTGGGGGAGGGGCTTAGCTTATATACCAGCCTGTATATATCTCTGGGGGAGGGGCTTAGCCTATATGCTAGCCTGTATATATCTCTGGGGGAGGGGCTTAGCTTATATACCAGCTTGTATATATCTCTGGGGGAGGGGCTTAGCCTATATACCAGCCTGTATATATCTCTGGGGGAGGGGCTTAGCTTATATGCCAGCCTGTATATATCTCTGGGGGAGGGGCTTAGCCTATATGCCAGCCTGTATATATCTCTGGGGGAGGGGCTTAGCTTATATACCAGCCTGTATATATCTCTGGGGGAGGGGCTTAGCCTATATACCAGCCTATATATATCTCTGGGGGAGGGGCTTAGCTTATATACCAGCCTGTATATATCTCTGGGGGAGGGGCTTAGCCTATATGCCAGCCTGTATATATCTCTGGGGGAGGGGCTTAGCCTATATGCCATCCTGTATATATCTCTGGGGGAGGGGCTTAGCCTATATGCCAGCCTGTATATATCTCTGGGGGAGGGGCTTAGCTTATATGCCAGCCTGTATATATCTCTGGGGGACGGGCTTAGCTTATATACCAGCCTGTATATATCTCTGGGGGAGGGGCTTAGCCAATATGCCAGCCTGTATATATCTCTGGGGGAGGGGCTTAGCCAATATGCCAGCCTGTATATATCTCTGGGGGAGGGGCTTAGCCTATATGCCAGCCTGTATATATCTCTGGGGGAGGGGCTTAGCCTATATGCCAGCCTGTATATATCTCTGGGGGAGGGGCTTAGCCTATATGCCAGCCTGTATATATCTCTGGGGGAGGGGCTTAGCCTATATGCCAGCCTGTATATATCTCTGGGGGAGGGGCTTAGCCTATATGCCAGCCTGTATATATCTCTGGGGGAGGGGCTTAGCCTATATGCCAGCCTGTATATATCTCTGGGGGAGGGGCTTAGCCTATATGCCAGCCTGTATATATCTCTGGGGGAGGGGCTTAGCCTATATGCCAGCCTGTATATATCTCTGGGGGAGGGGCTTAGCCTATATGCCAGCCTGTATATATCTCTGGGGGAGGGGCTTAGCCTATATGCCAGCCTGTATATATCTCTGGGGGAGGGGCTTAGCCTATATACCAGCCTGTATATATCTCTGGGGGAGCGGCTTAGCCTATATACCAGCCTGTATATATCTCTGGGGGAGGGGCTTAGCCTATATACCAGCCTGTATATATCTCTGGGGGAGGGGCTTAGCCTATATACCAGCCTGTATATATCTCTGGGGGAGGGGCTTAGCTTATATACCAGCCTGTATATATCTCTGGGGGAGGGGCTTAGCCTATATACCAGCCTGTATATATCTCTGGGGGAGGGGCTTAGCTTATATACCAGCCTGTATATATCTCTGGGGGAGGGGCTTAGCCTATATACCAGCCTGTATATATCTCTGGGGGAGGGGCTTAGCCTATATACCAGCCTGTATATATCTCTGGGGGAGGGGCTTAGCTTATATACCAGCCTGTATATATCTCTGGGGGAGGGGCTTAGCTTATATACCAGCCTGTATATATCTCTGGGGGAGGGGCTTAGCTTATATACCAGCCTGTATATATCTCTGGGGGAGGGGCTTAGCCTATATACCAGCCTGTATATATCTCTGGGGGAGGGGCTTAGCCTATATACCAGCCTGTATATATCTCTGGGGGAGGGGCTTAGCTTATATACCAGCCTGTATATATCTCTGGGGGAGGGGCTTAGCTTAAATACCAGCCTGTATATATCTCTGGGGGAGGGGCTTATCCTATATACCAGCCTGTATATATCTCTGGGGGAGGGGCTTAGCTTATATGCCATCCTGTATATATCTCTGGGGGAGGGGCTTAGCTTGTATGCCAGCCTGTATATATCTCTGGGGGAGGGTTTTAGCTTATATGCCAGCCTGTATATATCTCTGGGGGAGGGGCTTAGCCTATATACCAGCCTGTATATATCTCTGGGGGAGGGGCTTAGCTTATATGCCAGCCTGTATATATCTCTGGGGGAGGGGCTTAGCTTATATGCCAGCCTGTATATATCTCTGGGGGAGGGGCTTAGCCTATATGCCAGCCTGTATATATCTCTGGGGGAGGGGCTTAGCCTATATGCCAGCCTGTATATATCTCTGGGGGAGGGGCTTAGCCTATATGCCAGCCTGTATATATCTCTGGGGGAGGGGCTTAGCCTATATGCCAGCCTGTATATATCTCTGGGGGAGGGGCTTAGCCTATATACCAGCCTGTATATATCTCTGGGGGAGGGGCTT
This sequence comes from Phyllobates terribilis, assembly GCF_046119375.1. Taxonomy (NCBI): domain Eukaryota; kingdom Metazoa; phylum Chordata; class Amphibia; order Anura; family Dendrobatidae; genus Phyllobates; species Phyllobates terribilis. Next base: position 17,796 of record NW_027370623.1, read on the forward strand.
AGCTTATATACCTGCCTGTATATATCTCTGGGGGAGGGGCTTAGCTTATATGCCAGCCTGTATATATCTCTGGGGGAGAGGCTTAGCCTATATACCAGCCTGTATATATCTCTGGGGGAGGGGCTTAGCTTATATGCCAGCCTGTATATATCTCTGGGGGAGGGGCTTAGCCTATATGCCAGCCTGTATATATCTCTGGGGGAGGGGCTTAGCCTATATACCAGCCTGTATATATCTCTGGGGGAGGGGCTTAGCTTATATACCAGCCTGTATATATCTCTGGGGGAGGGGCTTAGCCTATATACCAGCCTGTATATATCTCTGGGGGAGGGGCTTAGCCTATATACCAGCCTGTATATATCTCTGGGGGAGGGGCTTAGCTTATATACCAGCCTGTATATATCTCTGGGGGAGGGGCTTAGCCTATATGCCAGCCTGTATATATCTCTGGGGGAGGGGCTTAGCTTATATGCCAGCCTGTATAAATCTCTGGGGGAGGGGCTTAGCTTATATGCCAGCCTGTATAAATCTCTGGGGGAGGGGCTTAGCTTATATGCCAGCCTGTATATATCTCTGGGGGAGGGGCTTAGCTTATATGCCAGCCTGTATATATCTCTGGGGGAGGGGCTTAGCTTATATGCCAGCCTGTATATATCTCTGGGGGAGGGGTTTAGCTTATATGCCAGCCTGTATATATCTCTGGGGGAGGGGCTTAGCTTATATGCCAGCCTGTATATATCTCTGGGGGAGGGGTTTAGCTTATATGCCAGCCTGTATATATCTCTGGGGGAGGGGCTTAGCTTATATGCCAACCTGTATATATCTCTGGGGGAGGGGCTTAGCCTATATGCCAGCCTGTATATATCTCTGGGGGAGGGGCTTAGCTTATATGCCAGCCTGTATATATCTCTGGGGGAGGGGCTTAGCCTATATGCCAGCCTGTATATATCTCTGGGGGAGGGGCTTAGCCTATATGCCAGCCTGTATATATCTCTGGGGGAGGGGCTTAGCTTATATGCCAGCCTGTATATATCTCTGGGGGAGGGGCTTAGCCTATATGCCAGCCTGTATATATCTCTGGGGGAGGGGTTTAGCTTATATGCCAGCCTGTATATATCTCTGGGGGAGGGGCTTAGCCTATATGCCAGCCTGTATATATCTCTGGGGGAGGGGCTTAGCTTATATACCAGCCTGTATATATCTCTGGGGGAGGGGCTTAGCCTATATGCCAGCCTGTATATATCTCTGGGGGAGGGGCTTAGCCTATATACATCTCTGGGGGAGGGACGTAGCCTATATGCCAGCCTGTATATATCTCTGGGGGAGGGGCTTAGCTTATATGCCAGCCTGTATATATCTCTGGGGGAGGGGTTTAGCTTATATGCCAGCCTGTATATATCTCTGGGGGAGGGGCTTAGCTTATATGCCAGCCTGTATATATCTCTGGGGGAGGGGTTTAGCTTATATGCCAGCCTGTATATATCTCTGGGGGAGGGGCTTAGCTTATATGCCAACCTGTATATATCTCTGGGGGAGGGGCTTAGCCTATATGCCAGCCTGTATATATCTCTGGGGGAGGGGCTTAGCTTATATGCCAGCCTGTATATATCTCTGGGGGAGGGGCTTAGCCTATATGCCAGCCTGTATATATCTCTGGGGGAGGGGCTTAGCCTATATGCCAGCCTGTATATATCTCTGGGGGAGGGGCTTAGCTTATATGCCAGCCTGTATATATCTCTGGGGGAGGGGCTTAGCCTATATGCCAGCCTGTATATATCTCTGGGGGAGGGGTTTAGCTTATATGCCAGCCTGTATATATCTCTGGGGGAGGGGCTTAGCCTATATGCCAGCCTGTATATATCTCTGGGGGAGGGGCTTAGCTTATATACCAGCCTGTATATATCTCTGGGGGAGGGGCTTAGCCTATATGCCAGCCTGTATATATCTCTGGGGGAGGGGCTTAGCCTATATACATCTCTGGGGGAGGGGCGTAGCCTATATGCCAGCCTGTATATATCTCTGGGGGAGGGGCTTAGCTTATATGCCAGCCTGTATATATCTCTAGGGGAGGGGCTTAGCCTATATGCCAGCCTGTATATATCTCTGGGGGAGGGGTTTAGCTTATATGCCAGCCTGTATATATCTCTGGGGGAGGGGCTTAGCCTATATGCCAGCCTGTATATATCTCTGGGGGAGGGGCTTAGCCTATATACCAGCCTGTGTGTCATGGATTTATCATAGTAGCACGGCCAGGGAAGGGATTGGCCGATGAATAACAGAGGAGGCCGCCGGCTGTGTGCACTAACAAGCCAGTTATTGGAAAACTAACAGTGAGCGTATAGTATATATACCACCCGGATTACAACACCTGGAATATATGTATATCCCCCCGTACAATCACCGCTGGCTCCATGATAACCGCAGACTAACGACCGCCACCACCGATCGTTTATACTCCTGACAGGTAGCGGATGGCTGCGAGGCGCGGTTACAGAACGATGACATTTTATGTTTAATCCACAGGGCGGCAGGGTTTATAAAAATATACAAAGAGTTTACAAGGGGACGAAACAATGCAGAGTATACAGTTACAGAAAATACTAGGGGTAAACATAAGAAACTTACTACACCGATCATAGATATTATCCAAACTAGAGAAGGAAACCACTAACGCTGGAGAACGACCGGCGGACAGGAATCTCCTATATTATATAGAGTCATTACACGCAGAGGGATCTATTATATAGAGTCATTACACACAGAGTGATCTATTATATAGAGTCATTACACACAGAGGGATCTATTATATAGAGTCATTACACACAGAGGGATCTATTATATAGAGTCATTACACACAGAGGGATCTATTATATAGAGTCATTACACACAGAGGGATCTATTATATAGAGTCATTACACGCAGAGGGATCTATTATATAGAGTCATTACACGCAGAGGGATCTATTATATAGAGTCATTACACGCAGAGGGATCTATTATATAGAGTCATTACACACAGAGGGATCTATTATATAGAGTCATTACACACAGAGGGATTTATTATATAGAGCCATTACACACAGAGGGATCTATTATATAGAGCCATTACACACAGAGGGATCTATTATATAGAGCCATTACACACAGAGGGATCTATTATATAGAGTCATTACACACAGAGGGATCTATTATATAGAGTCATTACACACAGAGGGATCTATTATATAGAGTCATTACACACAGAGGGATCTATTATATAGAGCCATTACACACAGAGGGATCTATTATATAGAGCCATTACACACAGAGGGATCTATTATATAGAGCCATTACACGCAGAGGGATCTATTATATAGAGCCATTACACGCAGAGGGATCTATTATATAGAGTCATTACACGCAGAGGGATCTATTATATAGAGTCATTACACGCAGAGGGATCTATTATATAGAGTCATTACACGCAGAGGGATCTATTATATAGAGTCATTACACGCAGAGGGATCTATTATATAGAGCCATTACACGCAGAGGGATCTATTATATAGAGCCATTACACGCAGAGGGATCTATTATATAGAGCCATTACACGCAGAGGGATCTATTATATAGAGCCATTACACGCAGAGGGATCTATTATATAGAGCCATTACACGCAGAGGGATCTATTATATAGGGTCGTTGCACGCAGAGGGATCTATTCTATGGGGTCGTTGCACGCAGAGGGATCTATTCTATGGGGTCGTTGCACGCAGAGGGATCTATTCTATGGGGTCGTTGCACGCAGAGGGATCTATTCTATGGGGTTGTTGCACGCAGAGGGATCTATTCTATGGGGTCGTTGCACGCAGAGGGATCTATTTCACGTGTTTATTTCTGTAAATGTTGATGATTATGGTTTACAGCCAATGAAAACGCTAAAGTCATTATCTCAGTAAATTAGAATAATTAACAAAACACCTGCATAGGCTTCCGAAGCGATTAAAAAGGTCCCTTAGTCTGTTTCAGTGGGCTCCACAATCATGGGGAAGACTGCTGACTTGACAGATGTCCAGAAGGCAGTCATTAACACACTCCACAAGGAGGGTAAGCCACAGAAGGTCATTGGTAAAGAAGCTGGCTGTTCACACAGTGCTGTATCCAAGCATAATAATGGAAAGATGAGTGGAAGGAAAAAGTGTGGTAGAAAAAGGTGCAGAAGCAACCGGGATAACCGCAGCCTGGAAAGGATTGTTAAGAAAAGGCCATTCAGACATTTGGTGGAGATTCACAAGGAGTGGACGGCTGCTGGAGTCATTGCTTCAAGAGCCACCACACACAGACGTATCCAGGACATGGGCTACAAGTGTCACATTCCTGGTGTCAGGCCGCTCATGACCAATAGACAACGCCAGAAGCGTCTTACCTGGGCCAAAGAGAAGAAGACCTGGACTGTTCTCAGTGCTCCAAGGTGTTTTCAGATGAAAGTAAATTCTGCATTTCATTTGGAAATCAAGGTCCCGGAGTCTGGAGGAAGAGTGGAGAGGCCACAATCCAAGCTGCTGGGGGTCTAGTGTGAAGTCTCCACAATCAGTGATGGTTTGGGGGCCATGTCATCTGCTGGTGGAGGTCCACTGTGTTTTATCAGGACCAAAGTCAGCGCCGCCGTCTACCAGGACATTTTACAGCACTTCATGCTTCCCTCTGCCGACAAGCTTTATGGAGATGGAAATGTCCTTCTCCAGCAGGACTTGGCCCCTGTCCACACGGCCAAAAGTACCAATACCTGGTTTACTCACAACAGTATCACTGTGCTTGATTGGCCGCAAACTCGCCTGACCTTAACCCCATAGAGGATCTATTATAGAGAATCTATGGGGTATTGTCAAGAGCAAGATGAGAGACCCCAGACCCAACAATGCAGACGAGCTGAAGGCGGCTATCAAAGCCACCTGGGCTTCCATAACACCTCAGCAGTGCCACAGGCTGATCCCTCCATGCCACAGGCTGATCCCTCCATGCCACAGGCTGATCCCTCCATGCCACAGGCTGATCCCTCCATGCCACAGGCTGATCCCTCCATGCCACAGGCTGATCGCCTCCATGCCACAGGCTGATCCCTCCATGCCACAGGCTGATCGCCCTCCATGCCACAGGCTGATCGCCCTCCATGCCACAGGCTGATCGCCCTCCATGCCACAGGCTGATCGCCTCCATGCCACGGGCTGATCGCCTCCATGCCACGGGCTGATGCCTCCATGCCACGGGCTGATCCGCCTCCATGCCACGGGCTGATCCGCCTCCATGCCACGGGCTGATCCGCCTCCATGCCACGGGCTGATCCGCCTCCATGCCACGGGCTGATCCGCCTCCATGCCACGGGCTGATCCGCCTCCATGCCACGGGCTGATCCGCCTCCATGCCACGGGCTGATCCGCCTCCATGCCACGGGCTGATCCGCCTCCATGCCACGGGCTGATCCGCCTCCATGCCACGGGCTGATCCGCCTCCATGCCACATTGCCGCATTGATTGATGCACAAGGAGCCGACCAAGTATTGAGGGCATTTACTGAACAGACATTTCGGATTTTTCAATCTGTTATTAAGTATTCTAATTTACTGAGATAATGACTTCTGTGTTTTCATTGGCTGTAAACCATAATCATCAACAGAAATAGATCACTGTGTGTAATGACTCTATATAATAGATCCCTCTGTGTGTAATGACTCTATATAATAGATCCCTCTGTGTGGAATGACTCTATATAATAGATCCCTCTGTGTGGAATGACTCTATATAATAGATCCCTCTGTGTGGAATGACTCTATATAATAGATCCCTCTGTGTGTAATGACTCTATATAATAGATCCCTCTGTGTGTAATGACTCTATATAATAGATCCCTCTGTGTGTAATGACTCTATATAATAGATCCCTCTGTGTGTAATGACTATATAATAGATCCCTCTGTGTGTAAAGACTCTATATAATAGATCCCTCTGCGTGTAATGACTCTATATAATAGATCCCTCTGCGTGTAATGACTCTATATAATAGATCCCTCTGCGTGTAATGACTCTATATAATAGATCCCTCTGCTTGTAAAGACTCTATATAATAGATCGCTCTGCTTGTAAAGACTCTATATAATAGATCCCTCTGCGTGTAATGACTCTATATAATAGATCCCTCTGCGTGTAATGACTCTATATAATAGATCCCTCTGCGTGTAATGACTCTATATAATAGATCCCTCTGCGTGTAATGACTCTATATAATAGATCCCTCTGCGTGTAATGACTCTATATAATAGATCCCTCTGCGTGTAATGACTCTATATAATAGATCCCTCTGCGTGTAATGACTCTATGTAATAGATCCCTCTGCGTGTAATGACTCTATGTAATAGATCCCTCTGCGTGTAATGACTCTATATAATAGATCCCTCTGCGTGTAATGACTCTATATAATAGATCGCTCTGCGTGTAATGACTCTATATAATAGATCGCTCTGTGTGTAATGACTCTATATAATAGATCGCTCTGTGTGTAATGACTCTATATAATAGATCCCTCTGTGTGTAATGACTCTATATAATAGATCGCTCTGCGTGTAATGACTCTATATAATAGATCGCTCTGCGTGTAATGACTCTATATAATAGATCGCTCTGTGTGTAATGACTCTATATAATAGATCGCTCTGCGTGTAATGACTCTATATAATAGATCGCTCTGTGTGTAATGACTCTATATAATACAGGAGATTCACTTTTTGTATTGAAGAACTGAAATAAATTAACTTTTTGGTGATATTCTAATTTTTTGAGAAGCACTTTTATCTCTCTACAGGAACCCAGATGATAATTCGGCTTGATCTTTTATCAGCCCTGAGTCCCACCCACACACTCCTCTGTGATGACCTCATGTGGGCTGTCCTCAGCCCTTCAGGATTTTATGAAATCCCAACTTATGAGAACTCCTTACCGGATGATCGCAGAAATTCGAGATTGACGCGATATTTTCCATCGGGATTTTATCTTTACTTGGGTAGTAAACATGGCATGGCTGTTGTCAGTTATATGACCACTGTGGATTTGTGGCTCATTGGCAGGGGTTACAGTTATAAAAAATGATGTGTCTTCTTCCCGTTAGCCCCGGTGCTGAAAATGTCTCATTAATATCGAATTTATACAAATTCCAACATTCCATGTTTCCTTTCAGAGATGTATATCTGTTCTGATGAAAGGAATGTGTATACTTGGTGACAATAGATCTTTCTATCGGGTGTGAGATATCTGCTTTAATCCTTTTGAAACTTAAAAGGCCTTTTCCTGTGGACAAAAGGGCTTACACTTCCCTGTTTATGTATGAACCCATATATCCTTTTTGTTGTCTAACTCTTTTTATAAAGAGTTCTGTCTATTTTACCTCTGTCTTTCTCACAAAAGGCATCTTCTCTCAGTCATCTGGGCATCAAAAAGACTTCATGCATTTTAACTAAGATGGTTCATGTCAGTGATTCACAGGATCCCCATTACTCACAGAGACCACCCACTATGATCTCTTCAGTGAACAGCTCTCTGCTGCCCCCTATCGTCCGGACAGTTGCACGATTGGCCTAAGATCAATATAGGAGGCTGCAGGCTGTTCTCACTAAGTAGTTATTAGCAAGCTAGCAGTGAGCGTATGACATACACACCACCTTCCAACGCATGGAGTATGTGTATATGCCCTCGTACCATTACTGATAGCCTCACGATAACCCAATTAACATTATTCGCTGCCACCACCGATCAGATTTGAAATACAATATAGGCCTGATTGGACGCCTGCTTTCTGGTAGCGTATCACTTCTGGGGAGGGAACGATTACAAAGCAAAAGTTGGAGCCCCACCAGCTGCTAATATTTTCTATGAAGCATATATATCACTGGGGGAGGGGCTTAGCTTATGTATTAGCCTGTATATATCCATAGGGGAGGGGCTTATCATATTCCAGCCTGTATATAGCACTGGGGGAGGATCTTTGCTCTTATATTAGCCTGTGTATTATCGCATATCTCTAACTATATCAGGGGAGAGGCAAAGCTCAGATCCCTTGGGGGTTTGGAACGCATCATATATAGAGGCATAAATCGGAAAGGGGGGCGGCGGACACTCGAATAATGGCTCCCTGTTCAGCTGCAAAGTGGACCGCTCCTTAGGATCTTGGTGCCGACGCTTCCCAGGATCGGGGTGGGCCGCTCCTTAGGATCAGGGTGCTGGCCCTTCCCAGTATCGGGGTGGGCCGCTCCTTAGGATCAGGGTGCTGGCCCTTCCCAGTATCGGGATGGGCCGCTCCTTAGGATCTTGGTGCTGACCCTTCATAGGATCGGGGTGGGCCGCTCCTTAGAATCGGGGTGCTGACCCTTCCCAGGATCGGGGTGGGCCGCTCCTTAGGATCTTGGTGCTGACGCTTCCCAGGATCGGGGTGGGCTGCTCCTTAGGATCAGGGTGCTACCCCTTCCCAGGATCGGGGCGCTGACCCCTTCCCAGGATCGGGGCGCTGACCCCTTCCCAGGATCGGGGCGCTGACCCCTTCCCAGGATCGGGGCGCTGACCCCTTCCCAGGATCGGGGCGGGGCGCTGACCCCTTCCCAGGATCGGGGCGGGGCGCTGACCCCTTCCCAGGATCGGGCTGCTCCCCGGGATGGGCATTCATTCTTCCCCTCTCTTGCAGTAACTGCGAGGTGCTCACCACCCTCACCCCGGACACAGGCAGAATCCTCTCCAAGCTTCACTCTGTACAGCCGGTGGGTAAGATCAGCTTCTGCACAGGGATCCGCATCGCACACGTGAGTTTTGGGGTCTCTGGGGTGCGCCACTGTTCTCCTGCTGAGAACATGGTGATTGTGTCGTCTTCTCTCCTCAGCTGGCTCTGAAGCACCGGCAGGGGAAGAACCACAAAATGAGGATCATCGCCTTCGTGGGCAGTCCGGTGGAGGACAACGAAAAGGACGTAGGTCGCCTTCAAAGGGGCAGAGGCTACTGCTGCTCTCTGTTATCAGCTTCTACAGCTGCACTGTTTGTAATGAGTGGGTGACATCTCAGATCTGTGCTGGGGTGTGGGAGCATGGAAAGGTACTCTGCATGCTAACACCCCTGTGTCCTGCAGCTGGTGAAGATGGCCAAGCGTCTGAAGAAGGAGAAGGTCAGCGTAGACATCATCAACTTTGGGGAGGAGGTAAGTGGAGGGGGGGCAGTGCTGGAGTGGTAAGGGGCAGTGCCGGAGAGCTGGAGGGGGCCCTGCCGGGGACGAGGCAAGTGCCTGGTTGGCAGTGCAGGGGAGGAGGCAAATACTGGGGTGGCAGTACTTGGGCGGAGGCGAGCGCTGGTGGTGCCGTTCTGGGGAGGAGGCGAGCGCTGGTGGTGCCGTTCTGGGGAGGAGGCGAGCGCCGGTGGTGCCGTTCTGGGGAGGAGGCGAGCGCCGGTGGTGCCGTTCTGGGGAGGAGGCGAGCGCCGGTGGTGCCGTTCTGGGGAGGAGGCGAGCGCCGGTGGTGCCGTTCTGGGGAGGAGGCGAGCGCCGGTGGTGCCGTTCTGGGGAGGAGGCGAGCGCCGGTGGTGCCGTTCTGGGGAGGAGGCGAGCGCCGGTGGTGCCGTTCTGGGGAGGAGGCGAGCGCCGGTGGTGCCGTTCTGGGGAGGAGGCGAGCGCCGGTGGTGCCGTTCTGGGGAGGAGGCGAGCGCCGGTGGTGCCGTTCTGGGGAGGAGGCGAGCGCTGGGGGGGGCAGTGCGAGGGGGGGGGGGGCGAGCGCCGGTGGTGCCGTTCTGGGGCGGAGGCGAGCGCCGGTGGTGCCGTTCTGGGGCGGAGGCGAGCGCTGGGGGGGCAGTGCGAGGGAGGAGGCGAGCGCCGGTGGTGCCGTTCTGGGGAGGAGGCGAGCGCCGGTGGTGCCGTTCTGGGGCGAATGCGAGCGCTGGGGGGGTAGTGCGAGGGGGGAGGCGAGTGCTGGGGGGATAGATGCACATGGACAGAGGGATAATGGCCGCTCTGCTTCTCCCTTAGGAATCCAATACAGAGAAGCTGACGGCTTTCATTAACACACTGAACGGGAAGGACGGCACGGGGTCTCATCTGGTCACTGTACCCCCGGGGCCCAGCCTGGCAGACGCTCTCATCAGCTCGCCCATCCTGGCAGGAGAAGGGGGCGCCATGCTTGGACTGGGTGCCAGTGACTTTGAGTTTGGTGTTGATCCCAGTGCTGACCCAGAACTGGCGCTGGTAAGTGCTGTTTCCAAGGTGGCAGCTTAGTGCCATGTGAGCCCCCAAGACCTAGGTACTGACCCTCGTGTGTGCCCACAGGCTCTGCGGGTGTCAATGGAGGAGCAGAGACAGCGGCAGGAAGAGGAGGCCAGGAGAGCAGCTGCCGCATCAGCCGCTGAAGCTGGCATCACCTCCACAGTTGGCGATGGTGAGGGATGGTGGCGGTGGGGGTGGTCTCCTGGGCACATTAGAGCCCCCCTAATTGTGTTCTGTGTCCAGACTCAGATGAGGCTCTGCTGAAGATGACGATTGGGCAGCAGGAAGGAGGCCGCAGCGGACTGCCCGACTTCAGCAGCATGACGGAGGACGAGCAGATCGCGTACGCCATGCAGATGTCCCTACAAGGAGCCGGTGCGTGCGGGGGGCGTACACAGGGGCTTCCTCTGTCATAGTACAGGGAGGGCGCATAAGTTCACTGGTGTATAAGATGGTGTGTGCTATATATAGCGGGCATGTGACGCATCTCCCCTCTGCGCCATATGCCACAGGGGCGTGACCCGTCTCCCCAACCCCCACCCCACCTCACCCCACCTTTGCGCCGCGTACCGCAGGGGCGTGACCCGTCTCCCCTTGGCGCCGCGTACCGCAGGGGCGTGACCCGTCTCCCCTTGGCGCCGCGTACCGCAGGGGCGTGACCCGTCTCCCCTTGGCGCCGCGTACCGCAGGGGCGTGACCCGTCTCCCCTTGGCGCCGCGTACCGCAGGGGCGTGACCCGTCTCCCCTTGGCGCCGCGTACCGCAGGGGCGTGACCCGTCTCCCCTCCCCCCTCGGCGCCGCGTACCGCAGGGGCGTGACCCGTCTCCCCTCCCCCCTCGGCGCCGCGTACCGCAGGGGCGTGACCCTTCTCCTCTCTCCTGCAGAGTTCGGTCAGGCGGAGCAGGGTGATTTGGACAGCAGCGCCATGGAGATCCCAGAGCCTAGCAAGGTAACCCCCTCCCCCGCTGCGGTCCACGTGTGGGTGTCATGGAGTGTCAGCTCCTGTGCCCACACTTCCACTCTCTCTGACAGGAGGAGGACGACTATGATGTCATGCAGGACCCCGAATTCCTGCAGAGCGTTCTGGAAAACCTGCCGGGTGTGGACCCCAACAATGAAGCCATCCGCAATGCCATGGGGTCTCTGGCCTCCCAGGCCTCCAAAGACAGCAAGAAAGACAAAAAGGAGGAGGAGAAGAAGTAACGGGGTCCAGGGTCATAGTGGGGTCCGCTCCACGCATAAATCACCATGCACAGAGGTGGCCCCTACATGGAGCGGGGATATTGGGGTGTCGGGCCCCTTTGCCATGTATAAAGTGTTCTTTGCACCTTCCGAGGTTTACGTGCTTGCTGGTACTTATAGTGCAGCAAGGGGGTGAAGGTTGTGGACGTGGCCGGCTTCGGTCACATGTTCTGCCGCCATGTTTGTACACTGATGTGACATCACGAATAAAAGCTTCTATAGCCCACCGTCATCACCCCATGGATGCTGCGGGCTGAGACTCCACCCCTTCCCGGGTCACAGCACGTCTCACCCTGTGCAGCAGCCGATCCAAGACACGGTGCCCACCGCATACAGTCATTAATACTGGATACGCAGAGGAGGGCTGAGGTCAGTGCATGTGTCCTCTACGCCCACCGGGGAGATTGAGGGGTGCTCCCCCCTCCTGTGTTACCTCAGCCCCGCCCCCTGTAACTGACCACCAGCGGGTCAGCCCTGTGCAGGTTGTAACTGACCACCAGCGGGTCAGCCCTGTGCAGGTTGTAACTGACCACCAGCGGGTCAGCCCTGTGCAGGTTGTAACTGACCGCCAGCGGGTCAGCCCTGTGCAGGTTGTAACTGACAGCCAGCGGGTCAGCCCTGTGCAGGTTGTAACTGACAGCCAGCGGGTCAGCCCTGTGCAGGTTGTAACTGACAGCCAGCGGGTCAGCCCTGTGCAGGTTGTAACTGACCGCCAGCGGGTCAGCCCTGTGCAGGTTGTAACTGACAGCCAGCGGGTCAGCCCTGTGCAGGTTGTAACTGACAGCCAGCGGGTCAGCCCTGTGCAGGTTGTAACTGACAGCCAACGGGTCAGCCCTGTGCAGGTTGTAACTGACAGCCAGCGGGTCAGCCCTGTGCAGGTTGTAGCTGACAGCCAGCGGGTCAGCCCTGTGCAGGTTGTAGCTGACAGCCAGCGGGTCAGCCCTGTGCAGGTTGTAGCTGACAGCCAGCGGGTCAGCCCTGTGCAGGTTGTAGCTGGCAGCCAGCGGGGTCAGCCCTGTGCAGGTTGTAGCTGGCAGCCAGCGGGGTCAGCCCTGTGCAGGTTGTAGCTGGCAGCCAGCGGGGTCAGCCCTGTGCAGGTTGTAGCTGGCAGCCAGCGGGGTCAGCCCTGTGCAGGTTGTAGCTGGCAGCCAGCGGGGTCAGCCCTGTGCAGGTTGTAGCTGGCAGCCAGCGGGGTCAGCCCTGTGCAGGTTGTAGCTGGCAGCCAGCGGGGTCAGCCCTGTGCAGGTTGTAGCTGGCAGCCAGCGGGGTCAGCCCTGTGCAGGTTGTAGCTGGCAGCCAGCGGGGTCAGCCCTGTGCAGGTTGTAGCTGGCAGCCAGCGGGGTCAGCCCTGTGCAGGTTGTAGCTGGCAGCCAGCGGGGTCAGCCCTGTGCAGGTTGTAGCTGGCAGCCAGCGGGGTCAGCCCTGTGCAGGTTGTAGCTGGCAGCCAGCGGGGTCAGCCCTGTGCAGGTTGTAGCTGGCAGCCAGCGGGGTCAGCCCTGTGCAGGTTGTAGCTGGCAGCCAGCGGGGTCAGCCCTGTGCAGGTTGTAGCTGGCAGCCAGCGGGGTCAGCCCTGTGCAGGTTGTAGCTGGCAGCCAGCGGGGTCAGCCCTGTGCAGGTTGTAGCTGGCAGCCAGCGGGGTCAGCCCTGTGCAGGTTGTAGCTGGCAGCCAGCGGGGTCAGCCCTGTGCAGGTTGTAGCTGGCAGCCAGCGGGGTCAGCCCTGTGCAGGTTGTAGCTGGCAGCCAGCGGGTCAGCCCTGTGCAGGTTGTCACGGCCCCGCCCCCTGTAGCTGACAGCCAGCGGGTCAGCCCTGTGCAGGTTGCCAGCCCTGTCCCCTTTTACGTTCCGGTTGTGGGGGATGTGCATGCTGTAGTCTCTCCCGGTAATAAATGTGGGTGCAGAGGAGCCGTCCCGTCACAGCAGTGATTTATGGGAGGAGTGTGGCCGTATGGCGGGGTCCGCCGTATTGGGGCCACAACCCCGGGGCTCCTACTGGTCATCTGATCAGACACCACATGCTATGTTTTTGTAAGGGGATATTAGGGGGGTGGCTGATATGCTGAAGGCACAGTGATATGGACGTGGAAACTACTGGGAGGTGTTTTGGGGGAGGTATTATGGGTGTTGTGGGATAAGCTGGATCCTAGGTATTGTGGGAGGGATATGCTGGGTGTTATGGGGGGATATGCTGGGTGTTGTGGGTGGGGGATAGGCTTCATGCCGGGTGTTGTGGGGGGGGCGGGTATGGGCTTCATGCTGGGTGTTGTGGGGGGGGGGGGCTTCATGCTGGGTGTTGTGGGGGGGGGGGGGGTTCATGCTGGGTGTTGTGGGGGGGGGGGGCTTCATGCTGGGTGTTGTGGGGGGGGGGGGGGCTTCATGCCGGGTGTTGTGGGGGGGGCGGGTATGGGCTTCATGCTGGGTGTTGTGGGGGGGGGGGGCTTCATGCCGGGTGTTGTGGGGGAGGGGGATAGGCTTCATGCTGGGTGATGTGGGGGGGATATGCTGGATGCTGGGTATTGTTGGAGGGATATGCTGGGTGTTGTGAGGGGGAATAGGCTGTGTGTGTGTGGGGGGGGGGTTAGGCTGGGTGGTGTGTGTGGGGGGGGGATAGGGTGGGTGGTGTGTGTGTGTGTGTGTGTGTGGGGGGGGTAGGGTGGGTGCTGTGTGTGTGGGGGGGGTAGGGTGGGTGCTGTGTGTGTGTGTGTGGGGGGGGTAGGGTGGGTGCTGTGTGTGTGGGGGGGGGGGTAGGGTGGGTGGTGTGTGTGTGGGGGGGGTAGGCTGGGTGGTGTGTGTGTGGGGGGGGTTAGGCTGGGTGGTGTGTGTGTGGGGGGGGTAGGCTGGGTGGTGTGTGGGGGGGATAGGGTGGGTGCTGTGTGTGGGGGGGGTTAGGCTGGGTGGTGTGTGTGTGTAGGGGGGGGTTAGGCTGGGTGGTGTGTGGGGGGATAGGGTGGGTGCTGTGTGTGGGGGGGGTTAGGCTGGGTGGTGTGTGTGTGTGTAGGGGGGGTTAGGCTGGGTGGTGTGTGGGGGGGGTAGGGTGGGTGCTGTGTGTGTGGGGGGGGGTAGGGTGGGTGCTGTGTGTGTGTGTGGGGGGGGTTAGGCTGGGTGGTGTGTGTGGGGGGGTTAGGCTGGGTGGTGCTGTGTGGGGGGGATAGGGTGGGTGCTGTATGTGTGTGTGGGGGGGTTAGGCTGGGTGGTGTGTGTGTGGGGGGGTTAGGCTGGGTGGTGTGTGTGTGGGGGGGTTAGGCTGGGTGGTGTGTGTGTGGGGGGGTTAGGCTGGGTGGTGTGTGTGTGGGGGGGTTAGGCTGGGTGGTGTGTGTGTGGGGGGGTTAGGCTGGGTGGTGTGTGTGTGTGTGGGGGGGGTTAGGCTGGGTGGTGTGTGTGTGTGGGGGGGGGGGGTTAGGCTGGGTGGTGTGTGTGTGTGTGTGGGGGGGGGGTTAGGCTGGGTGGTGTGTGTGTGTGTGTGGGGGGGGGTAGGCTGGGTGGTGTGTGTGTGTGTGTGGGGGGTGTTAGGCTGGGTGGTGTGTGTGTGTGTGGGGGGGGGGTTAGGCTGGGTGGTGTGTGTGTGTGGGAGGGGGTAGGCTGGGTGGTGTGTGTGTGGGGGGGGGTAGGCTGGGTGGTGTGTGTGTGGGGGGGGGGTAGGCTGGGTGGTGTGTGTGTGTGTGTGTGGGGGGGGTGTTAGGCTGGGTTGTGTGTGTGTGTGGGGGGGGGTTAGGCTGGGTGGTGTGTGTGTGTAGGGGGGGTTAGGCTGGGTGGTGTGTGGGGGGGGTAGGGTGGGTGCTGTGTGTGGTGTGTGGGGGGGTAGGGTGGGTGCTGTGTGTGTGTGTGTGGGGGGGTTAGGCTGGGTGGTGTGTGTGGGGGGGTTAGGCTGGGTGGTGTGTGTGTGTGGGGGGGGGGGGTTAGGCTGGGTGGTGTGTGGGGGGGGTAGGCTGGGTGGTGTGTGTGTGTGTGTGGGGGGGGTGTTAGGCTGGGTGGTGTGTGTGTGTGTGGGGGGGGGGGTTAGGCTGGGTGGTGTGTGTGTGGGGGGGGTAGGCTGGGTGGTGTGTGTGGGGGGGGGGTAGGCTGGGTGGTGTGTGTGTGGGGGGGGGGTGTTAGGCTGGGTGGTGTGTGTGTGGGGGGGGGTTAGGCTGGGTGGTGTGTGTGTGTGGGAGGGGGTAGGCTGGGTGGTGTGTGTGTGGGGGGGGTAGGCTGGGTGGTGTGTGTGGGGGGGGTGTTAGGCTGGGTGGTGTGTGTGTGTGTGTGGGGGGGTTAGGCTGGGTTGTGTGTGTGTGTGGGGGGGGGTTAGGCTGGGTTGTGTGTGTGTGTGGGGGGGGGTTAGGCTGGGTGGTGTGTGTGTGGGGGGGGTAGGCTGGGTGGTGTGTGTGTGGGGGGGGTAGGCTGGGTGGTGTGTGTGTGGGGGGGGGGTAGGCTGGGTGGTGTGTGTGTGGGGGGGGGGGTGTTAGGCTGGGTGGTGTGTGTGTGTGTGGGGGGGGGTTAGGCTGGGTGGTGTGTGTGTGTGGGAGGGGGTAGGCTGGGTGGTGTGTGTGTGGGGGGGGTAGGCTGGGTGGTGTGTGTGGGGGGGGTGTTAGGCTGGGTGGTGTGTGTGTGTGTGGGGGGGGGGTTAGGCTGGGTTGTGTGTGTGTGTGGGGGGGGTTAGGCTGGGTGGTGTGTGGGGGGGGTTAGGCTGGGTGGTGTGTGTGTGGGGGGGGGTAGGCTGGGTGGTGTGTGTGTGGGGGGGGGTAGGCTGGGTGGTGTGTGTGTGTGTGTGGGGGGGGGGGTAGGCTGGGTGGTGTGTGTGTGTGGGGGGGGGGTAGGCTGGGTGGTGTGTGTGTGTGTGTGGGGGGGGGTAGGCTGGGTGGTGTGTGTGTGTGTGGGGGGGGTAGGCTGGGTGGTGTGTGTGTGTGTGGGGGGGGTAGGCTGGGTGGTGTGTGTGTGTGTGTGTGGGGGGGGGGGTAGGCTGGGTGGTGTGTGTGTGTGTGTGGGGGGGTAGGCTGGGTGCTGTGTGTGTGGGGGAGGTAGGCTGGGTGCTGTGTGTGGGGGGGATAGGGTGGGTGCTGTGTGTGGGTGGGGGTTAGGCCGGGTGGCGTGTGTGGGTGGGGAGGTTAGGCCGGGTGGTGTGTGTGTGTGGGGGGGGGATTAGGCTGGGTGGTGTGTGTGTGTGGGGGGGGGGATTAGGCTGGGTGGTGTGTGTGGGGGGGGATTAGGCTGGGTGGTGTGTGTGTGGGGGGGGTGTTAGGCTGGGTGGTGTGTGTGTGGGGGGGATTAGGCTGGGTGTGTGTGTGTGTGGGGGGGGGTTAGGCTGGGTGGTGTGTGTGTGTGGGAGGGGGTAGGCTGGGTGGTGTGTGTGTGGGGGGGGGTAGGCTGG
>NW_027370624.1:0-34605 GCF_046119375.1 Phyllobates terribilis
AACCAGTCATTATATAGAGGAGATAATCAGTCATTATATAGAGGATATTATCAGTCATTATATAGAGGATATAATCAGTCATTATATAGAGGAGATAATCAGTCATTATATAGAGGAGATAATCAGTCATTATATAGAGGAGATAATCAGTCATTATATAGAGGAGATAATCAGTCATTATATAGAGAGATACAGGTAAGGGAGATAATCAGTCATTATATAGAGGATATAATCAGTCATTATATAGAGGAGATAATCAGTCATTATATAGAGGAGATAATCAGTCATTATATAGAGGAGATAATCAGTCATTATATAGAGGAGATAATCAGTCATTATATAGAGGAGATAATCAGTCATTATATAGAGGAGATAATCAGTCATTATATAGAGGAGATAATCAGTCATTATATAGAGGAGATAATCAGTCATTATATAGAGGAGATAATCAGTCATTATATAGAGGAGATAATCAGTCATTATATAGAGGAGATAATCAGTCATTATATAGAGGAGATAATCAGTCATTATATAGGAGGAGATTATATAGAGGAGATAATCAGTCATTATATAGAGGAGATAATCAGTCATTATATAGAGGAGATAATCAGTCATTATATGGAGGAGATAATCAGTCATTATATAGAGGAGATAATCAGTCATTATATAGAGGAGATAATCAGTCATTATATGGAGGAGACAATCAGTCATTATATAGAGGAGATAATCAGTCATTATATAGAGGAGATAATCAGTCATTATATAGAGGAGATAATCAGTCTTTATATAGAGGAGATAATCAGTCATTATATGGAGGATATAATCAGTCATTATATAGAGGAGATAATCAGTCATTATATAGAGGAGATAATCAGTCATTATATAGAGAGATAATCAGTCATTATATGGAGGAGATTATATAGAGGAGATAATCAGTCATTATATGGAAGATATAATCAGTCATTATATAGAGGAGATAATCAGTCATTATATAGAGGAGATAATCAGTCATTATATAGAGGAGATAATCAGTCATTATATAGAGGAGATAATCAGTCATTATATGGAGGATATAATCAGTCATTATATGGAGGAGATAATCAGTAATTATATAGAGGAGATAATCAGTCATTATATGGAGGATATAATCAGTCATTATATAGACGAGATAATCAGTCATTATATAGAGGAGATAATCAGTCATTATATAGAGGAGATAATCAGACATTATATAGAGGAGATAATCAGTCATTATATAGAGGAGATAATCAGTCATAATATAGAGGAGATAATCAGTCATTATATGGAGGAGATTATATAGAGGAGATGATAAGTCATTATATAGAGGAGATAATCAGTCATTATGTAGAGGAGATGATAAGTCATTATATAGAGGAGATAATCAGTCATTATATAGAGGATATAATCAGTCATTATATAGAGGAGATTATATAGAGGAGATAATCAGTCATTATATAGAGGAGATAATCAGTCATTATATAGAGGAGATAATCAGTCATTATATAGAGGATATAATCAGTCATTATATAGAGGAGATAATCAGTCATTATATAGAGGAGATTTATATAGAGGAGATAATCAGTCATTATATGGAGGAGATTATATAGAGGAGATAATCAGTCATTATATGGAGGAGATTATATAGAGGAGATAATCAGTCATTATATGGAGGATATAATCAGTCATTATATAGAGGAGATAATCAGTCATTATATAGAGGAGATAATCAGTCATTATATAGAGGAGATAATCAGTCATTATATAGAGGAGATAATCAGTCATTATATAGAGGAGATAATCAGTCATTATATAGAGGAGATAATCAGTCATTATATAGAGGAGATAATCAGTCATTATATAGAGGAGATAATCAGTCATTATATAGAGGAGATAATCAGTCATTATATAGAGGAGATAATCAGTCATTATATAGAGGAGATAATCAGTCATTATATAGAGGAGATAATCAGTCATTATATAGAGGAGATAATCAGTCATTATATGGAGGAGATAATCAGTCATTATATAGAGGAGATAATCAGTCATTATATAGAGGAGATAATCAGTCTTTATATAGAGGAGATAATCAGTCATTATATGGAGGAGATAATCAGTCATTATATAGAGGAGATAATCAGTCATTATATAGAGGAGATAATCAGTCATTATATAGAGGAGATAATCAGTCATTATATGGAGGAGATTATATAGAGGAGATAATCAGTCATTATATAGAGGAGATAATCAGTCATTATATGGAGGAGATAATCAGTCATTATATAGAGGAGATAATCAGTCATTATATAGAGGAGATAATCAGTCATTATATGGAGGAGACAATCAGTCATTATATAGAGGAGATAATCAGTCATTATATAGAGGAGATAATCAGTCATTATATGGAGGAGATAATCAGTCATTATATAGAGGAGATAATCAGTCATTATATAGAGGAGATAATCAGTCATTATATAGAGGAGATAATCAGTCATTATATAGAGGAGATAATCAGTCATTATATGGAGGATATAATCAGTCATTATATGGAGGAGATTATATAGAGGAGATAATCAGTCATTATATGGAGGATATAATCAGTCATTATATAGAGGAGATAATCAGTCATTATATAGAGGAGATAATCAGTCATTATATAGAGGAGATAACCAGTCATTATATAGAGGAGATAATCAGTCATTATATAGAAGAGATAATCAGTCATTATAAAGAGGAGATAATCAGTCATAATATAGAGGAGATAATCAGTCATTATATGGAGGAGATTATATAGAGGAGATGATAAGTCATTATATAGAGGAGATAATCAGTCATTATGTAGAGGATATAATCAGTCATTATATAAAGGAGATGATAAGTCATTATATAGAGGAGATAATCAGTCATTATATAGAGGAGATAATCAGTCATTATACAGAGGATATAATCAGTCATTATATAGAGGAGATTATATAGAGGAGATAATCAGTCATTATATGGAGGATATAATCAGTCATTATATAGAGGAGATAATCAGTCATTATATAGAGGAGATAATCAGTCATTATATAGAGGAGATAATCAGTCATTATATAGAGGAGATAATCTGTCATTATATAGAGGATATAATCAGTCATTATATAGAGGAGATAATCAGTCATTATATAGAGGATTTAATCAGTCATTATATAAAGGAGATGATAAGTCATTATATAGAGGAGATAATCAGTCATTATATAGAGGATATAATCAGTCATTATATAGAGGAGATTATATAGAGGAGATAATCAGTCATTATATGGAGGATATAATCAGTCATTATATAGAGGAGATAATCAGTCATTATATAGAGGAGATAATCAGTCATTATATAGAGGAGATAATCAGTCATTATATAGAGGAGATGATAAGTCATTATATAGAGGAGATAATCAGTCATTATATAGATGATATAATCAATCATTATATAGAGGATATAATCAGTCATTATATAGAGGATTTAATCAGTCATTATATAGAGGATATAATCAGTCATTATATAGAGGAGATAATCAGTCAGTATATAGATGATATAATCAATCATTATATAGAGGATATAATCAGTCATTATATAGAGGATTTAATCAGTCATTATATAGAGGATATAATCAGTCATTATATAGAGGAGATAATCAGTCATTATATAGAGGATATAATCAGTCATTATATAGATGATATAATCAATCATTATATAGAGGATATAATCAGTCATTATATAGAGGATATAATCAGTCATTATATAGAGGAGATAATCAGTCATTATATAGAGGATATAATCAGTCATTATATAGAGGATATAATCAGTCATTATATAGATGATATAATCAATCATTATATAGAGGATATAATCAGTCATTATATAGAGGAGATAATCAGTCATTATATAGAGGATATAATCAGTCATTATATAGATGATATAATCAATCATTATATAGAGGATATAATCATTCATTATATAGAGGATATAATCAGTCATTATATAGAGGAGATAATCAGTCATTATATAGAGGATATAATCAGTCATTATATAGAGGATATAATCAGTCATTATATAGAAGATATAATCAGTCATTATATAGAGGATATAATCAGTCATTATATAGAGGATATAATCAGTCATTATATAGAGGAGATAATCAGTCATTATATAGAGGAGATAATCAGTCATTATATAGAGGATATAATCAGTCATTATATAGAGGATATAATCAGTCATTATATAGAGGATATAATCAGTCATTATATAGAGGATATAATCAGTCATTAAATAGAGGCTATAATCAGTCATTATATAGAGGAGATAATCAGTCATTATATAGAGGATACAATCAGTCATTATATAGAAGATATAATCAGTCATTATATAGAAGATATAATCAGTCATTATATAGAGGATATAATCAGTCATTATATAGAGGATATAATCAGTCATTATATAGAGGAGATAATCAGTCATTATATAGAGGAGATAATCAGTCATTATATAGAGGCTATAATCAGTCATTATATAGAGGAGATAATCAGTCATTATATAGAGATATAATCAGTCATTATATAGAGGAGATAATCAGTCATTATATAGAGGATATAATCAGTCATTATATAGAAGATATAATCAGTCATTATATAGAGGATATAATCAGTCATTATATAGAGGATATAATCAGTCATTATATAGAGGAGATAATCAGTCATTATATAGAGGAGATAATCAGTCATTATATAGAAGATATAATCAGTCATTATATAGAAGATACAATCAGTCATTATATAGAAGATATAATCAGTCATTATATAGAAGATATAATCAGTCATTCTATAGAGGATATAATCAGTCATTATATAGAGGATATAATCAGTCATTATATAGAGGAGATAATCAGTCATTATATAGAGGAGATAATCAGTAATTATATAGAGGCTATAATCAGTCATTATATAGAGGAGATAATCAGTCATTATATAGAGGATACAATCAGTCATTATATAGAAGATATAATCAGTCATTATATAGAAGATATAATCAGTCATTATATAGAGGAGATAATCAGTCATTATATAGAGGAGATAATCAGTCATTATATAGAGGCTATAATCAGTCATTATATAGAGGAGATAATCAGTCATTATATAGAGGATACAATCAGTCATTATATAGAAGATATAATCAGTCATTATATAGAGGATATAATCAGTCATTATATAGAGGATATAATCAGTCATTATATAGAGGAGATAATCAGTCATTATATAGAGGAGATAATCAGTCATTATATAGAAGATATAATCAGTCATTATATAGAAGATATAATCAGTCATTATATAGGAGATATAATCAGTCATTATATAGAGGATATAATCAGTCATTATATAGAGGATATAATCAGTCATTATATAGAGGAGATAATCAGTCATTATATAGAGGAGATAATCAGTCATTATATAGAGGCTATAATCAGTCATTATATAGAGGAGATAATCAGTCATTATATAGAGGAGATAATCAGTCATTATATAGAAGATATAATCAGTCATTATATAGAGGATATAATCAGTCATTATATAGAGGATATAATCAGTCATTATATAGAGGATATAATCAGTCATTATATAGATGATATAATCAATCATTATATAGAGGATATAATCAGTCATTATATAGAGGAGATAATCAGTCATTATATAGAGGATATAATCAGTCATTATATAGAGGAGATAATCAGTCATTATATAGAGGATATAATCAGTCATTATATAGAAGATATAATCAGTCATTATATAGAGGATATAATCAGTCATTATATAGAGGAGATAATCAGTCATTATATAGAGGAGATAATCAGTCATTATATAGAGGATATAATCAGTCATTATATAGAGGAGATAATCAGTCATTATATAGAGGAGATAATCAGTCATTATATAGAGGAGATAATCAGTCATTATATAGAGGATACAATCAGTCATTATATAGAGGATATAATCAGTCATTATATAGAGGATATAATCAGTCATTATATAGAGGATATAATCAGTCATTATATAGAGGATATAATCAGTCATTATATAGAGGATATAATCAATAATCAGTCATTATATAGAGGACATAATCAGTCATTATATAGAGGCTATAGTCAGTCATTATATAGAGGATATAATCAGTCATTATATAGAGGAGATAATCAGTCATTATATGGAGGATATAATCAGTCATTATATAGAGGAGATAATCAGTCATTATATAGAGGAGATAATCAGTCATTATATAGAGGATATAATCAGTCATTATATAGAGGAGATAATCAGTCATTATACAGAGGATATAATCAGTCATTATATAGAGGAGATTATATAGAGGAGATAATCAGTTATTATATGGAGGATATAATCAGTCATTATATAGAGGAGATAATCAGTCATTATATAGAGGAGATAATCTGTCATTATATAGAGGAGATAATCAGTCATTATATAGAGGATATAATCAGTCATTATATAGAGGAGATAATCAGTCATTATATAGAGGAGATAATCAGTCTTTATATAGAGGAGATAATCAGTCATTATATGGAGGATATAATCAGTCATTATATAGAGGAGATAATCAGTCATTATATAGAGGAGATAATCAGTCATTATATAGAGGAGATAATCAGTCATTATATGGAGGAGATTATATAGAGGAGATAATCAGTCATTATATAGAGGAGATAATCAGTCATTATATGGAGGAGATAATCAGTCATTATATAGAGGAGATAATCAGTCATTATATAGAGGAGATAATCAGTCATTATATGGAGGAGACAATCAGTCATTATATAGAGGAGATAATCAGTCATTATATAGAGGAGATAATCAGTCATTATATGGAGGATATAATCAGTCATTATATAGAGGAGATAATCAGTCATTATATAGAGGATACAATCAGTCATTATATAGAAGATATAATCAGTCATTATATAGAGGATATAATCAGTCATTATATAGAGGATATAATCAGTCATTATATAGAGGAGATAATCAGTCATTATATAGAGGAGATAATCAGTCATTATATAGAAGATATAATCAGTCATTATATAGGAGATATAATCAGTCATTATATAGAGGATATAATCAGTCATTATATAGAGGATATAATCAGTCATTATATAGAGGAGATAATCAGTCATTATATAGAGGAGATAATCAGTCATTATATAGAGGCTATAATCAGTCATTATATAGAGGAGATAATCAGTCATTATATAGAGGAGATAATCAGTCATTATATAGAAGATATAATCAGTCATTATATAGAGGATATAATCAGTCATTATATAGAGGATATAATCAGTCATTATATAGAGGATATAATCAGTCATTATATAGAGGATATAATCAATCATTATATAGAGGATATAATCAGTCATTATATAGAGGAGATAATCAGTCATTATATAGAGGATATAATCAGTCATTATATAGAGGAGATAATCAGTCATTATATAGAGGATATAATCAGTCATTATATAGAAGATATAATCAGTCATTATATAGAGGATATAATCAGTCATTATATAGAGGAGATAATCAGTCATTATATAGAGGAGATAATCAGTCATTATATAGAGGATATAATCAGTCATTATATAGAGGAGATAATCAGTCATTATATAGAGGAGATAATCAGTCATTATATAGAGGAGATAATCAGTCATTATATAGAGGATACAATCAGTCATTATATAGAGGATATAATCAGTCATTATATAGAGGATATAATCAGTCATTATATAGAGGATATAATCAGTCATTATATAGAGGATATAATCAGTCATTATATAGAGGATATAATCAGTCATTATATAGAGGATATAATCAGTCATTATATAGAGGACATAATCAGTCATTATATAGAGGCTATAGTCAGTCATTATATAGAGGATATAATCAGTCATTATATAGAGGAGATAATCAGTCATTATATGGAGGATATAATCAGTCATTATATAGAGGAGATAATCAGTCATTATATAGAGGAGATAATCAGTCATTATATAGAGGATATAATCAGTCATTATATAGAGGAGATAATCAGTCATTATACAGAGGATATAATCAGTCATTATATAGAGGAGATTATATAGAGGAGATAATCAGTTATTATATGGAGGATATAATCAGTCATTATATAGAGGAGATAATCAGTCATTATATAGAGGAGATAATCTGTCATTATATAGAGGAGATAATCAGTCATTATATAGAGGATATAATCAGTCATTATATAGAGGAGATAATCAGTCATTATATAGAGGAGATAATCAGTCTTTATATAGAGGAGATAATCAGTCATTATATGGAGGATATAATCAGTCATTATATAGAGGAGATAATCAGTCATTATATAGAGGAGATAATCAGTCATTATATAGAGGAGATAATCAGTCATTATATGGAGGAGATTATATAGAGGAGATAATCAGTCATTATATAGAGGAGATAATCAGTCATTATATGGAGGAGATAATCAGTCATTATATAGAGGAGATAATCAGTCATTATATAGAGGAGATAATCAGTCATTATATGGAGGAGACAATCAGTCATTATATAGAGGAGATAATCAGTCATTATATAGAGGAGATAATCAGTCATTATATGGAGGATATAATCAGTCATTATATAGAGGAGATAATCAGTCATTATATAGAGGAGATAATCAGTCATTATATAGAGGAGATAATCAGTCATTATATGGAGGATATAATCAGTCATTATATAGAGGAGATAATCAGTCATTATATAGAGGAGATAATCAGTCATAATATAGAGGAGATAATCAGTCATTATATAGAGGATATAATCAGTCATTATATAGAGGAGATGATAAGTCATTATATAGAGGAGATAATCAGTCATTATATAAAGGAGATGATAAGTCATTATATAGAGGAGATAATCAGTCATTATATAAAGGAGATGATAAGTCATTATATAGAGGAGATAATCAGTCATTATATAGAGGAGATAATCAGTCATTATATAGAGGATATAATCAGTCATTATATAGAGGAGATAATCAGTCATTATATAGAGGAGATAATCAGTCATTATATAGAGGATATAATCAGTCATTATATAGAGGAGATAATCAGTCATTATACAGAGGATATAATCAGTCATTATATAGAGGAGATAATCAGTCATTATATGGAGGATATAATCAGTCATTTTATAGAGGAGATAATCAGTCATTATATAGAGGAGATAATCAGTCATTATATAGAGGAGATAATCAGTCATTATATAGAGGAGATAATCTGTCATTATATAGAGGATATAATCAGTCATTATATAGAGGAGATAATCAGTCATTATATAGAGGATTTAATCAGTCATTATATAAAGGAGATGATAAGTCATTATATAAAGGAGATAATCAGTCATTATATAGAGGATACAATCAGTCATTATATAGAGGAGATAATCAGTCATTATATAGAGGAGATAATCAGTCATTATATAGAGGAGATGATAAGTCATTATATAGAGGAGATAATCAGTCATTATATAGATGATATAATCAGTCATTATATAGAGGATTTAATCAGTCATTATATAGAGGATATAATCAGTCATTATATAGAGGAGATAATCAGTCATTATATAGATGATATAATCAATCATTATATAGAGGATATAATCAGTCATTATATAGAGGATTTAATCAGTCATTATATAGAGGATATAATCAGTCATTATATAGATGATATAATCAATCATTATATAGAGGATATAATCAGTCATTATATAGAGGATATAATCAGTCATTATATAGAGGAGATAATCAGTCATAATATAGAGCAGATAGTCATTATATAGAGGATATAATCAGTCATTATATAGAGGATATAATCAGTCATTATATAGATGATATAATCATTCATTATATAGAGGATATAATCAGTCATTATATAGAGGAGATAATCAGTCATTATATAGAGGAGATAATCAGTCATTATATAGAGGATATAATCAGTCATTATATAGATGATATAATCAGTCATTATATAGATGATATAATCAATCATTATATAGAGGAGATAATCAGTCATTATATAGAGGATATAATCAGTCATTATATAGATGATATAATCAATCATTATATAGAGGATATAATCATTCATTATATAGATGATATAATCAATCATTATATAGAGGAGATAATCAGTCATTATATAGAGGATATAATCAGTCATTATATAGATGATATAATCAATCATTATATAGAGGATATAATCATTCATTATATAGAGGATATAATCAGTCATTATATAGAGGAGATAATCAGTCATTATATAAAGGAGATAATCAGTCATTATATAGAGGCTATAATCAGTCATTATATAGAGGAGATAATCAGTCATTATATAGAGGATATAATCAGTCATTATATAGAGGATATAATCAGTCATTATATAGAAGATATAATCAGTCATTATATAGAAGATATAATCAGTCATTATATAGAGGATATAATCAGTCATTATATAGAGGATATAATCAGTCATTATATAGAGGATATAATCAGTCATTATATAGATGATATAATCAATCATTATATAGAGGATATAATCAGTCATTATATAGAGGAGATAATCAGTCATTATATAGAGGATATAATCAGTCATTATATAGAGGATATAATCAGTCATTATATAGAGGAGATAATCAGTCATTATATAGAGGAGATAATCAGTCATTATATAGAGGATATAATCAGTCATTATATAGAGGAGATAATCAGTCATTATATAGAGGAGATAATCAGTCATTATATAGAGGAGATAATCAGTCATTATATAGAGGATATAATCAGTCATTATATAGAGGATATAATCAGTCATTATATAGAGGCTATAATCAGTCATTATATAGAGGATATAATCAGTCATTATATAGAGGATATAATCAGTCATTATATAGAGGATACAATCAGTCATTATATAGAAGATATAATCAGTCATTATATAGAAGATATAATCAGTCATTATATAGAGGATATAATCAGTCATTATATAGAGGATATAATCAGTCATTATATAGAGGATATAATCAGTCATTATATAGAGGATATAATCAGTCATTATATAGAGGATATAATCAGTCATTATATAGAGGCTATAATCAGTCATTATATAGAGGAGATAATCAGTCATTATATAGAGGATACAATCAGTCATTATATAGAAGATATAATCAGTCATTATATAGAAGATATAATCAGTCATTATATAGAGGATATAATCAGTCATTATATAGAGGATATAATCAGTCATTATATAGAGGAGATATTAATCAGTCATTATATTGAGGAGATAATCAGTCATTATATAGAGGCTATAATCAGTCATTATATAGAGGAGATAATCAGTCATTATATAGAGGATATAATCAGTCATTATATAGAGGAGATAATCAGTCATTATATAGAGGATATAATCAGTCATTATATAGAAGATATAATCAGTCATTATATAGAAGATACAATCAGTCATTATATAGAGGAGATAATCAGTCATTATATAGAGGATATAATCAGTCATTATATAGAAGATATAATCAGTCATTATATAGAGGATATAATCAGTCATTATATAGAGGATATAATCAGTCATTATATAGAGGAGATAATCAGTCATTATATAGAGGATATAATCAGTCATTATATAGAGGATATAATCAGTCATTATATAGAAGATATAATCAGTCATTATATAGAGGATATAATCAGTCATTATATAGAGGAGATAATCAGTCATTATATAGAGGAGATAATCAGTCATTATATAGAGGAGATAATCAGTCATTATATAGAGGATACAATCAGTCATTATATAGAGGATATAATCAGTCATTATATAGAGGATATAATCAGTCATTATATAGAGGATATAATCAGTCATTATATAGAGGATATAATCAGTCATTATATAGAGGCTATAATCAGTCATTATATAGAGGAGATAATCAGTCATTATATAGAGGATACAATCAGTCATTATATAGAAGATATAATCAGTCATTATATAGAAGATATAATCAGTCATTATATAGAGGATATAATCAGTCATTATATAGAGGATATAATCAGTCATTATATAGAGGAGATAATCAGTCATTATATAGAGGATATAATCAGTCATTATATAGAGGAGATAATCAGTCATTATATAGAGGATATAATCAGTCATTATATAGAGGATATAATCAGTCATTATATAGAAGATATAATCAGTCATTATATAGAAGATATAATCAGTCATTATATAGAGGAGATAATCAGTCATTATATAGAGGAGATAATCAGTCATTATATAGAGGATATAATCAGTCATTATATAGAGGATATAATCAGTCATTATATAGAGGACATAATCAGTCATTATATAGAGGCTATAGTCAGTCATTATATAGAGGATATAATCAGTCGTTATATAGAGGAGATAATCAGTCATTATATAGAGGATATAATCAGTCATTATATAGAGGAGATAATCAGTCATTATATAGAGGATATAATCAGTCATTATATAGAGGACATAATCAGTCATTATATAGAGGATATAATCAGTCATTATATAGAGGAGATAATCAGTCATTATATAGAGGATATAATCAGTCATTATATAGAGGATATAATCAGTCATTATATAGAGAAGATAATCAGTCATTATATAGAGGAGATAATCAGTCATTATATAGAGGAGATAATCAGTCATTATATAGAGGAGATAATCAGTCATTATATAGAGGAGATAATCAGTCTTTATATAGAGGAGATAATCAGTCATTATATAGAGGATATAATCAGTCATTATATAGAGGAGATAATCAGTCATTATATAGAGGAGATAATCAGTCATTATATAGAGGAGATAATCAGTCATTATATAGAGGAGATAATAAGTCATTATATAGAGGAGATTATATAGAGGAGATAATCAGTCATTATATAGAGGAGATAATAAGTCATTATATAGAGGAGATTATATAGAGGAGATAATCAGTCATTATATGGAGGATATAATCAGTCATTATATAGATGATATAATCAATCATTATATAGAGGATATAATCAGTCATTATATAGAGGAGATAATCAGTCATTATATAGAGGATATAATCATTAATTATATAGATGATATAATCAATCATTATATAGAGGATATAATCAGTCATTATATAGAGGATATAATCAGTCATTATATAGAGGATATAATCAGTCATTATATAGAGGATATAATCAGTCATTATATAGAGGATATAATCAGTCATTATATAGAGGATATAATCAGTCATTATATAGATGATATAATCAATCATTATATAGAGGATATAATCATTCATTATATAGAGGATATAATCAGTCATTATATAGAGGAGATAATCAGTCATTATATAGAGGCTATAATCAGTCATTATATAGAGGATATAATCAGTCATTATATAGAGGCTATAATCAGTCATTATATAGAGGAGATAATCAGTCATTATATAGAGGATACAATCAGTCATTATATAGAAGATATAATCAGTCATTATATAGAAGATATAATCAGTCATTATATAGAGGATATAATCAGTCATTATATAGAGGATATAATCAGTCATTATATAGAGGAGATAATCAGTAATTATATAGAGGAGATAATCAGTCATTATATAGAGGCTATAATCAGTCATTATATAGAGGATATAATCAGTCATTATATAGAGGATATAATCAGTCATTATATAGAGGCTATAATCAGTCATTATATAGAGGAGATAATCAGTCATTATATAGAGGATACAATCAGTCATTATATAGAAGATATAATCAGTCATTATATAGAAGATATAATCAGTCATTATATAGAGGATATAATCAGTCATTATATAGAGGATATAATCAGTCATTATATAGAGGAGATAATCAGTCATTATATAGAGGAGATAATCAGTCATTATATAGAGGCTATAATCAGTCATTATATAGAGGAGAAAATCAGTCATTATATAGAGGATATAATCAGTCATTATATAGAGGAGATAATCAGTCATTATATAAAGGAGAAATCAGTCATTATATAGAGGCTATAATCAGTCATTATATAGAGGAGATAATCAGTCATTATATAGAGGATATAATCAGTCATTATATAGAAGATATAATCAGTCATTATATAGAAGATATAATCAGTCATTATATAGAGGATATAATCAGTCATTATATAGAAGATATAATCAGTCATTATATAGAGGATATAATCAGTCATTATATAGAGGATATAATCAGTCATTATATAGAGGAGATAATCAGTCATTATATAGAGGAGATAATCAGTCATTATATAGAAGATATAATCAGTCATTATATAGAAGATACAATCAGTCATTATATAGAAGATATAATCAGTCATTATATAGAAGATATAATCAGTCATTATATAGAGGATATAATCAGTCATTATATAGAGGATATAATCAGTCATTATATAGAGGAGATAATCAGTCATTATATAGAGGAGATAATCAGTCATTATATAGAGGATATAATCAGTCATTATATAGAGGATATAATCAGTCATTATATAGAGGAGATAATCAGTCATTATATAGAGGAGATAATCAGTCATTATATAGAGGCTATAATCAGTCATTATATAGAGGAGATAATCAGTCATTATATAGAGGATACAATCAGTCATTATATAGAAGATATAATCAGTCATTATATAGAAGATATAATCAGTCATTATATAGAGGATATAATCAGTCATTATATAGAGGATATAATCAGTCATTACATAGAGGAGATAATCAGTCATTATATAGAGGAGATAATCAGTCATTATATAGAAGATATAATCAGTCATTATATAGAAGATATAATCAGTCATTATATAGAGGATATAATCAGTCATTATATAGAGGATATAATCAGTCATTATATAGAGGATATAATCAGTCATTATATAGATGATATAATCAATCATTATATAGAGGATATAATCAGTCATTATATAGAGGAGATAATCAGTCATTATATAGAGGAGATAATCAGTCATTATATAGAGGATATAATCAGTCATTATATAGAAGATATAATCAGTCATTATATAGAGGATATAATCAGTCATTATATAGAGGAGATAATCAGTCATTATATAGAGGAGATAATCAGTCATTATATAGAGGATATAATCAGTCATTATATAGAGGAGATAATCAGTCATTATATAGAGGATATAATCAGTCATTATATAGAGGAGATAATCAGTCATTATATAGAGGATACAATCAGTCATTATATAGAAGATATAATCAGTCATTATATAGAAGATATAATCAGTCATTATATAGAGGATATAATCAGTCATTATATAGAGGATATAATCAGTCATTATATAGAGGAGATAATCAGTCATTATATAGAGGATATAATCAGTCATTATATAGAAGAGATAATCAGTCATTATATAGAGGATATAATCAGTCATTATATAGAGGATATAATCAGTCATTATATAGAAGATATAATCAGTCATTATATAGAGGAGATAATCAGTCATTATATAGAGGAGATAATCAGTCATTATATAGAGGATATAATCAGTCATTATATAGAGGATATAATCAGTCATTATATAGAGGACATAATCAGTCATTATATAGAGGCTATAGTCAGTCATTATATAGAGGATATAATCAGTCGTTATATAGAGGAGATAATCAGTCATTATATAGAGGAGATAGTCAGTCATTATATAGAGGATATAATCAGTCATTATATAGAGGAGATAATCAGTCATTATATAGAGGAGATAATCAGTCATTATATAGAGGATATAATCAGTCATTATATAGAGGACATAATCAGTCATTATATAGAGGCTATAATCAGTCATTATATAGAGGAGATAATCAGTCATTATATAGAGGATATAATCAGTCATTATATAGCGGAGATAATCAGTCATTATATAGAGGAGATAGTCAGTCATTATATAGAGGATATAATCAGTCATTATATAGAGGATATAATCAGTCATTATATAGAGGAGATAATCAGTCATTATATAGAGGATATAATCAGTCATTATATAGAGGAGATAATCAGTCATTATATAGAGGATATAATCAGTCATTATATAGAGGAGATAATCAGTCATTATATAGAGGAGATAATCAGTCATTATATAGAGGAGATAATCAGTCATTATATAGAAGATATAATCAGTCATTATATAGAAGATACAATCAGTCATTATATAGAAGATATAATCAGTCATTATATAGAAGATATAATCAGTCATTATATAGAGGATATAATCAGTCATTATATAGAGGATATAATCAGTCATTATATAGAGGAGATAATCAGTCATTATATAGAGGAGATAATCAGTCATTATATAGAGGCTATAATCAGTCATTATATAGAGGAGATAATCAGTCATTATATAGAGGATACAATCAGTCATTATATAGAAGATATAATCAGTCATTATATAGAAGATATAATCAGTCATTATATAGAGGATATAATCAGTCATTATATAGAGGATATAATCAGTCATTATATAGAGGAGATAATCAGTCATTATATAGAGGAGATAATTAGTCATTATATAGAGGATATAATCAGTCATTATATAGAAGATATAATCAGTCATTATATAGAAGATATAATCAGTCATTATATAGAGGATATAATCAGTCATTATATAGAGGATATAATCAGTCATTATATAGAGGATATAATCAGTCATTATATAGATGATATAATCAATCATTATATAGAGGATATAATCAGTCATTATATAGAGGAGATAATCAGTCATTATATAGAGGATATAATCAGTCATTATATAGAGGATATAATCAGTCATTATATAGAAGATATAATCAGTCATTATATAGAGGATATAATCAGTCATTATATAGAGGAGATAATCAGTCATTATATAGAGGAGATAATCAGTCATTATATAGAGGATATAATCAGTCATTATATAGAGGAGATAATCAGTCATTATATAGAGGATACAATCAGTCATTATATAGAAGATATAATCATTCATTATATAGAAGATATAATCAGTCATTATATAGAGGATATAATCAGTCATTATATAGAGGATATAATCAGTCATTATATAGAGGAGATAATCAGTCATTATATAGAGGATATAATCAGTCATTATATAGAGGAGATAATCAGTCATTATATAGAGGATATAATCAGTCATTATATAGAGGAGATAATCAGTCATTATATAGAGGATATAATCAGTCATTATATAGAGGATATAATCAGTCATTATATAGAGGACATAATCAGTCATTATATAGAGGAGATAATCAGTCATTATATAGAGGATATAATCAGTCATTATATAGATGATATAATCAATCATTATATAGAGGATATAATCAGTCATTATATAGAGGAGATAATCAGTCATTATATAAAGGAGATAATCAGTCATTATATAGAGGCTATAATCAGTCATTATATAGAGGAGATAATCAGTCATTATATAGAGGATATAATCAGTCATTATATAGAAGATATAATCAGTCATTATATAGAAGATATAATCAGTCATTATATAGAGGATATAATCAGTCATTATATAGAGGATATAATCAGTCATTATATAGAGGATATAATCAGTCATTATATAGATGATATAATCAATCATTATATAGAGGATATAATCAGTCATTATATAGAGGAGATAATCAGTCATTATATAGAGGATATAATCAGTCATTATATAGAGGAGATAATCAGTCATTATATAGAGGAGATAATCAGTCATTATATAGAGGATATAATCAGTCATTATATAGAGGAGATAATCAGTCATTATATAGAGGAGATAATCAGTCATTATATAGAGGATATAATCAGTCATTATATAGAGGAGATAATCAGTCATTATATAGAGGATACAATCAGTCATTATATAGAAGATATAATCAGTCATTATATAGAAGATATAATCAGTCATTATATAGAGGATATAATCAGTCATTATATAGAGGAGATAATCAGTCATTATATAGAGGAGATAATCAGTCATTATATAGAGGATATAATCAGTCATTATATAGAGGAGATAATCAGTCATTATATAGAGGATATAATCAGTCATTATATAGAGGCTATAATCAGTCATTATATAGAGGAGATAATCAGTCATTATATAGAGGAGATAATCAGTCATTATATAGAGGAGATAATCAGTCATTATATAGAGGATATAATCAGTCATTATATAGAGGACATAATCAGTCATTATATAGAGGCTATAATCAGTCATTATATAGAGAAGATAATCAGTCATTATATAGAGGAGATAATCAGTCATTATATAGAGGACATAATCAGTCATTATATAGAGGATATAATCAGTCATTATATAGAAGATATAATCAGTCATTATATAGAAGATATAATCAGTCATTATATAGAGGAGATAATCAGTAATTATATAGAAGATATAATCAGTCATTATATAGAAGATATAATCAGTCATTATATAGAGGAGATAATCAGTCATTATATAGAGGAGATAAACAGTCATTATATAGAGGATATAATCAGTCATTATATAGAGGAGATAATCAGTCATTATATAGAGGCTATAATCAGTCATTATATAGAGGAGATAATCAGTCATTATATAGAGGATACAATCAGTCATTATATAGAAGATATAATCAGTCATTATATAGAAGATATAATCAGTCATTATATAGAGGATATAATCAGTCATTATATAGAGGATATAATCAGTCATTATATAGAGGAGATAATCAGTCATTATATAGAGGAGATAATTAGTCATTATATAGAGGAGATAATCAGTCATTATATAGAGGAGATAATCAGTCATTATATAGAGGATATAATCAGTCATTATATAGAAGATATAATCAGTCATTATATAGAAGATATAATCAGTCATTATATAGAGGATATAATCAGTCATTATATAGAGGATATAATCAGTCATTATATAGAGGATATAATCAGTCATTATATAGATGATATAATCAATCATTATATAGAGGATATAATCAGTCATTATATAGAGGAGATAATCAGTCATTATATAGAGGATATAATCAGTCATTATATAGAGGATATAATCAGTCATTATATAGAAGATATAATCAGTCATTATATAGAGGATATAATCAGTCATTATATAGAAGAGATAATCAGTCATTATATAGAGGAGATAATCAGTCATTATATAGAGGATATAATCAGTCATTATATAGAGGAGATAATCAGTCATTATATAGAGGATACAATCAGTCATTATATAGAAGATATAATCAGTCATTATATAGAAGATATAATCAGTCATTATATAGAGGATATAATCAGTCATTATATAGAGGATATAATCAGTCATTATATAGAGGAGATAATCAGTCATTATATAGAGGATATAATCAGTCATTATATAGAGGAGATAATCAGTCATTATATAGAGGATATAATCAGTCATTATATAGAGGAGATAATCAGTCATTATATAGAGGATATAATCAGTCATTATATAGAGGATATAATCAGTCATTATATAGAGGACATAATCAGTCATTATATAGAGGAGATAATCAGTCATTATATAGAGGATATAATCAGTCATTATATAGATGATATAATCAATCATTATATAGAGGATATAATCAGTCATTATATAGAGGAGATAATCAGTCATTATATAAAGGAGAAATCAGTCATTATATAGAGGCTATAATCAGTCATTATATAGAGGAGATAATCAGTCATTATATAGAGGATATAATCAGTCATTATATAGAAGATATAATCAGTCATTATATAGAAGATATAATCAGTCATTATATAGAGGATATAATCAGTCATTATATAGAGGATATAATCAGTCATTATATAGAGGATATAATCAGTCATTATATAGATGATATAATCAATCATTATATAGAGGATATAATCAGTCATTATATAGAGGAGATAATCAGTCATTATATAGAGGATATAATCAGTCATTATATAGAGGAGATAATCAGTCATTATATAGAGGAGATAATCAGTCATTATATAGAGGATATAATCAGTCATTATATAGAGGAGATAATCAGTCATTATATAGAGGAGATAATCAGTCATTATATAGAGGATATAATCAGTCATTATATAGAGGAGATAATCAGTCATTATATAGAGGATACAATCAGTCATTATATAGAAGATATAATCAGTCATTATATAGAAGATATAATCAGTCATTATATAGAGGATATAATCAGTCATTATATAGAGGAGATAATCAGTCATTATATAGAGGAGATAATCAGTCATTATATAGAGGATATAATCAGTCATTATATAGAGGAGATAATCAGTCATTATATAGAGGATATAATCAGTCATTATATAGAGGCTATAATCAGTCATTATATAGAGGAGATAATCAGTCATTATATAGAGGAGATAATCAGTCATTATATAGAGGAGATAATCAGTCATTATATAGAGGATATAATCAGTCATTATATAGAGGACATAATCAGTCATTATATAGAGGCTATAATCAGTCATTATATAGAGAAGATAATCAGTCATTATATAGAGGAGATAATCAGTCATTATATAGAGGACATAATCAGTCATTATATAGAGGATATAATCAGTCATTATATAGAAGATATAATCAGTCATTATATAGAAGATATAATCAGTCATTATATAGAGGAGATAATCAGTAATTATATAGAAGATATAATCAGTCATTATATAGAAGATATAATCAGTCATTATATAGAGGAGATAATCAGTCATTATATAGAGGAGATAAACAGTCATTATATAGAGGATATAATCAGTCATTATATAGAGGAGATAATCACTCATTATATAGAGGCTATAATCAGTCATTATATAGAGGAGATAATCAGTCATTATATAGAGGAGATAATCAGTCATTATATAGAGGAGATAATCAGTCATTATATAGAGGATATAATCAGTCATTATATAGAGGACATAATCAGACATTATATAGAGGATATAATCAGTCATTATATAGAGAAGATAATCAGTCATTATATAGAGGAGATAATCAGTCATTATATAGAGGAGAAAATCAGTCATTATATAGAGGATATAATCAGTCATTATATAGAGGATATAATCAGTCATTATATAGAGGATATAATCAGTCATTATATAGAGGATATAATCAGTCATTATATAGAGGAGATAATCAGTCATTATATAGAGGAGATAATCAGTCATTATATAGAGGATATAATCAGTCATTATATAGAGGAGATAATCAGTCAT
Source organism: Phyllobates terribilis (assembly GCF_046119375.1). Taxonomy (NCBI): domain Eukaryota; kingdom Metazoa; phylum Chordata; class Amphibia; order Anura; family Dendrobatidae; genus Phyllobates; species Phyllobates terribilis. Next base: position 21,449 of record NW_027370624.1, read on the forward strand.
TATATAGAGGAGATAATCAGTCATTATATAGAGGAGATAATCAGTCTTTATATAGAGGAGATAATCAGTCCTTATATAGAGGATATAATCAGTCATTATATAGAGGAGATAATCAGTCATTATATAGAGGAGATAATCAGTCATTATATAGAGGAGATAATCAGTCATTATATGGAGGAGATTATATAGAGGAGATAATCAGTCATTATATAGAGGAGATAATAAGTCATTATATAGAGGAGATAATCAGTCATTATATGGAGGATATAATCAGTCATTATATAGAGGAGATTATATAGAGGAGATAATCAGTCATTATATGGAGGATATAATCAGTCATTATATAGAGGAGATAATCAGTCATTATATAGAGGCTATAATCAGTCATTATATAGAGGATATAATCAGTCATTATATAGAGGATATAATCAGTCATTATATAGAGGATATAATCAGTCATTATATAGAGAAGATAATCAGTCATTATATAGAGGCTATAATCAGTCATTATATAGAGGATATAATCAGTCATTATATAGAGGATATAATCAGTCATTATATAGAGGACATAATCAGTCATTATATAGAGGCTATAATCAATCATTATATAGAGGATATAATCAGTCATTATATAGAGGATATAATCAGTCATTATATAGAGGATATAATCAGTCATTATATAGAGAAGATAATCAGTCATTATATAGAGGAGATAATCAGTCATTATATAGAGGAGATAATCAGTCATTATATAGAGGAGATAATCAGTCATTCTATAGAGGAGATAATCAGTCTTTATATAGAGGAGATAATCAGTCATTATATAGAGGATATAATCAGTCATTATATAGAGGAGATAATCAGTCATTATATAGAGGAGATAATCAGTCATTATATAGAGGAGATAATCAGTCATTATATGGAGGAGATTATATAGAGGAGATAATCAGTCATTATATAGAGGAGATAATAAGTCATTATATAGAGGAGATAATCAGTCATTATATGGATGAGATTATATAGAGGAGATAATCAGTCATTATATGGAGGATATAATCAGTCATTATATAGAGGAGATAATCAGTCATTATATAGAGGAGATAATCTGTCATTATATAGAGGATATAATCAGTCATTATATAGAGGAGATAATCTGTCATTATATAGAGGATATAATCAGTCATTATATAGAGGAGATTATATAGAGGAGATAATCAGTCATTATATGGAGGATATAATCAGTCATTATATAGAGGAGATAATCAATCATTATATAGAGGATATAATCAGTCATTATATAGAGGAGATAATCAGTCATTATATAGAGGATATAATCAGTCATTATATAGAGGATATAATCAGTCATTATATAGATGATATAATCAATCATTATATAGAGGATATAATCAGTCATTATATAGAGGAGATAATCAGTCATTATATAGAGGAGATAATCAGTCATTATATAGAGGATATAATCAGTCATTATATAGAGGAGATAATCAGTCATTATATAAAGGAGATAATCAGTCATTATATAGAGGATATAATCAGTCATTATATAGAGGATATAATCAGTCATTATATAGATGATATAATCAATCATTATATAGAGGATATAATCAGTCATTATATAGAGGAGATAATCAGTCATTATATAGAGGATATAATCAGTCATTATATAGAGGATATAATCAGTCATTATATAGAGGAGATAATCAGTCATTATATAGAGGAGATAATCAGTCATTATATAGAGGATATAATCAGTCATTATATAGAGGATATAATCAGTCATTATATAGAGGATATAATCAGTCATTATATAGAGGAGATAATCAGTCATTATATAGAGGAGATAATCAGTCATTATATAGAGGATATAATCAGTCATTATATAGAGGAGATAATCAGTCATTATATAGAGGAGATAATCAGTCATTATATAGAGGATATAATCAGTCATTATATAGAGGAGATAATCAGTCATTATATAGAGGATACAATCAGTCATTATATAGAAGATATAATCAGTCATTATATAGAAGATATAATCAGTCATTATATAGAGGATATAATCAGTCATTATATAGAGGATATAATCAGTCATTATATAGAGGAGATAATCAGTCATTATATAGAGGAGATAATCAGTCATTATATAGAGGATATAATCAGTCATTATATAGAGGAGATAATCAGTCATTATATAGAGGATATAATCAGTCATTATATAGAGGCTATAATCAGTCATTATATAGAGGAGATAATCAGTCATTATATAGAGGAGATAATCAGTCATTATATAGAGGAGATAATCAGTCATTATATAGAGGATATAATCAGTCATTATATAGAGGACATAATCAGTCATTATATAGAGGCTATAATCAGTCATTATATAGAGAAGATAATCAGTCATTATATAGAGGAGATAATCAGTCATTATATAGAGGACATAATCAGTCATTATATAGAGGATATAATCAGTCATTATATAGAAGATATAATCAGTCATTATATAGAAGATATAATCAGTCATTATATAGAGGAGATAATCAGTCATTATATAGAGGAGATAAACAGTCATTATATAGAGGATATAATCAGTCATTATATAGAGGATATAATCAGTCATTATATAGAGGATATAATCAGTCATTATATAGAGGAGATAATCAGTCATTATATAGAGGAGATAATCAGTCATTATATAGAGGAGATAATCAGTCATTATATAGAGGATATAATCAGTCATTATATAGAGGACATAATCAGTCATTATATAGAGGCTATAATCAGTCATTATATAGAGGATATAATCAGTCATTATATAGAGGATATAATCAGTCATTATATAGAGAAGATAATCAGTCATTATATAGAGGAGATAATCAGTCATTATATAGAGGAGAAAATCAGTCATTATATAGAGGATATAATCAGTCATTATATAGAGGATATAATCAGTCATTATATAGAGGATATAATCAGTCATTATATAGAGGAGATAATCAGTCATTATATAGAGGAGATAATCAGTCATTATATAGAGGATATAATCAGTCATTATATAGAGGAGATAATCAGTCATTATATAGAGGAGATAATCAGTCATTATATAGAGGAGAAAATCAGTCTTTATATAGAGGATATAATCAGTCATTATATAGAGGAGATAATCAGTCATTATATAGAGGAGATAATCAGTCATTATATAGAGGAGATAATCAGTCATTATATAGAGGATATAATCAGTCATTATATAGAGGAGATAATAAGTCATTATATAGAGGAGATAATCAGTCATTATATGGAGGATATAATCAGTCATTATATGGATGAGATTATATAGAGGAGATAATCAGTCATTATATGGAGGATATAATCAGTCATTATATAGAGGAGATAATCAGTCATTATATAGAGGAGATAATCTGTCATTATATAGAGGATATAATCAGTCATTATATAGAGGAGATAATAAGTCATTATATAGAGGAGATAATCAGTCATTATATAGAGGAGATAATCAGTCATTATATAGAGGAGATAATCAGTCATTATATAGAGGAGATAATCAGTCATTATATGGAGGAGATTATATAGAAGATATAATCAGTCATTATAAAGAGGAGATAATCAGTCATTATATAGAGGATATAATCAGTCATTATATAGAGGAGATTATATAGAGGAGATAATCAGTCATTATATGGAGGATATAATCAGTCATTATATAGAGGAGATAATCAGTCATTATATAGAGGAGATAATCAGTCATTATATAGAGGAGATAATCAGTCATTATATGGAGGAGATTATATAGAGGAGATAATCAGTCATTATATAGAGGAGATGATAAGTCATTATATAGAGGAGATAATCATGTCATTATATAGAGGATATAATCAGTCATTATATAGAGGAGATAATCTGTCATAATATAGAGCAGATAGTCATTATATAGAGGATATAATCAGTCATTATATAGAGGATATAATCAGTCATTATATAGAGGATATAATCAGTCATTATATAGAGGAGATAATCAGTCATTATATAGAGGAGATAATCAGTCATTATATAGAGGAGATAATCAGTCATTATATAAAGGAGATAATCAGTCATTATATAGAGGATTTAATCAGTCATTATATAAAGGAGATAATCAGTCATTATATAGAGGATTTAATCAGTCATTATATAGAGGATATAATCAGTCATTATATAGATGATATAATCAATCATTATATAGAAGATATAATCAGTCATTATATAGAGGATATAATCAGTCATTATATAGAGGATATAATCAGTCATTATATAGAGGAGATAATCAGTCATAATATAGAGCAGATAGTCATTATATAGAGGATATAATCAGTCATTATATAGAGGATATAATCAGTCATTATATAGATGATATAATCAATCATTATATAGAGGAGATAATCAGTCATTATATAGAGGAGATAATCAGTCATTATATAGAGGAGATAATCAGTCATTATATAAAGGAGATAATCAGTCATTATATAGAGGCTATAATCAGTCATTATATAGAGGAGATAATCAGTCATTATATAGAGGATATAATCAGTCATTATATAGAAGATATAATCAGTCATTATATAGAAGATATAATCAGTCATTATATAGAGGATATAATCAGTCATTATATAGAAGATATAATCAGTCATTATATAGAAGATATAATCAGTCATTATATAGAGGATATAATCAGTCATTATATAGAGGATATAATCAGTCATTATATAGAGGATATAATCAGTCATTATATAGATGATATAATCAATTATTATATAGAGGAGATAATCAGTCATTATATAGAGGATATAATCAGTCATTATATAGAAGATATAATCAGTCATTATATAGAGGAGATAATCAGTCATTATATAGAGGAGATAATCAGTCATTATATAGAGGAGATAATCAGTCATTATATAGAGGATATAATCAGTCATTATATAGAGGATATAATCAGTCATTATATAGAGGAGATAATCAGTCATTATATAGAGGAGATAATCAGTCATTATATAGAGGATATAATCAGTCATTATATAGAGGAGATAATCAGTCATTATATAGAGGATATAATCAGTCATTATATAGAGGAGATAATCAGTCATTATATAGAGGAGATAATCAGTCATTATATAGAGGAGATAATCAGTCATTATATAGAGGATATAATCAGTCATTATATAGAGGAGATAATCAGTCATTATATAGAGGATATAATCAGTCATTATATAGAGGAGATAATCAGTCATTATATAGAGGATATAATCAGTCATTATATAGAGGAGATAATCAGTCATTATATAGAAGATATAATCAGTCATTATATAGAGGATATAATCAGTCATTATATAGAGGATATAATCAGTCATTATATAGAGGAGATAATCATTCATTATATAGAGGAGATAATCAGTCATTATATAGAGGATATAATCAGTCATTATATAGAAGATATAATCAGTCATTATATAGAAGATATAATCAGTCATTATATAGAGGATATAATCAGTCATTATATAGAGGATATAATCAGTCATTATATAGAGGATATAATCAGTCATTATATAGAGGAGATAATCAGTCATTATATAGAGGAGATAATCAGTCATTATATAGAGGATATAATCAGTCATTATATAGAGGAGATAATCAGTCATTATATAGAGGATATAATCAGTCATTATATAGAGGATATAATCAGTCATTATATAGAAGATATAATCAGTCATTATATAGAAGATATAATCAGTCATTATATAGAGGATATAATCAGTCATTATATAGAGGAGATAATCAGTCATTATATAGAGGATATAATCAGTCATTATATAGAGGAGATAATCAGTCATTATATAGAGGAGATAATCAGTCATTATATAGAGGATATAATCAGTCATTATATAGAGGAGATAGTCAGTCATTATATAGAGGATATAATCAGTCATTATATAGAGGAGATAATCAGTCATTATATAGAGGAGATAATCAGTCATTATATAGAGGATATAATCAGTCATTATATAGAGGACATAATCAGTCATTATATAGAGGATATAATCAGTCATTATATAGAGGATATAATCAGTCATTATATAGAGGACATAATCAGTCATTATATAGAGGATATAATCAGTCATTATATAGAGGAGATAATCAGTCATTATATAGAGGAGATAATCAGTCATTATATGGAGGAGATAATCAGTCATTATATAGAGGAGATAATCAGTCATTATATAGAGGAGATAATCAGTCATTATATAGAGGAGATAATCAGTCATTATATAGAGGAGATAATCAGTCATTATATGGAGGAGACTATATAGAGGAGATAATCAGTCATTATATAGAGGAGATAATAAGTCATTATATAGAGGAGATAATCAGTCATTATATGGAGGATATAATCAGTCATTATATAGAGGAGATAATCAGTCATTATATAGAGGAGATAATCAGTCATTATATAGAGGAGATAATCAGTCATTATATAGAGGAGATAATCAGTCATTATATGGAGGAGATAATCAGTCATTATATAGAGGAGATAATCAGTCATTATATAGAGGAGATAATCAGTCATTATATAGAGGAGATAATCAGTCTTTATATAGAGGAGATAATCAGTCATTATATGGAGGATATAATCAGTCATTATATAGAGGAGATAATCAGTCATTATATAGAGGAGATAATCAGTCATTATATAGAGGAGATAATCAGTCATTATATGGAGGATATAATCAGTCATTATATAGAGGAGATAATCAGTCATTATATAGAGGAGATAATCAGTCATTATATAGAGGAGATAATCAGTCATTATATAGAGGAGATAATCAGTCATTATATGGAGGAGATAATCAGTCATTATATAGAGGAGATAATCAGTCATTATATAGAGGAGATAATCAGTCATTATATAGAGGAGATAATCAGTCATTATATGGAGGAGATAATCAGTCATTATATAGAGGAGATAATCAGTCATTATATAGAGGAGATAATCAGTCATTATATAGAGGAGATAATCAGTCTTTATATAGAGGAGATAATCAGTCATTATATGGAGGATATAATCAGTCATTATATAGAGGAGATAATCAGTCATTATATAGAGGAGATAATCAGTCATTATATAGAGGAGATAATCAGTCATTATATAGAGGAGATAATCAGTCATTATATAGAGGAGATAATCAGTCATTATATAGAGGAGATAATCAGTCATTATATAGAGGAGATAATCAGTCATTATATGGAGGAGATAATCAGTCATTATATAGAGGAGATAATCAGTCATTATATAGAGGAGATAATCAGTCTTTATATAGAGGAGATAATCAGTCATTATATGGAGGAGATAATCAGTCATTATATAGAGGAGATAATCAGTCATTATATAGAGGAGATAATCAGTCATTATATAGAGGAGATAATCAGTCATTATCTGGAGGAGATAATCAGTCATTATATAGAGGATATAATCGTCATTATATAGAGGAGATAATCAGTCATTATATAGAGGAGATAATCAGTCATTATATAGAGGAGATAATCAGTCATTATATGGAGGAGATAATCAGTCATTATATAGAGGAGATAATCAGTCATTATATAGAGGAGATAATCAGTCATTATATAGAGGATATAATCAGTCATTATATAGAGGATATAATCAGTCATTATATGGAGGAGATATATCAGTCATTATATAGAGGAGATAATCAGTCATTATATAGAGGAGATAATCAGTCATTATATAGAGGAGATAATCAGTCATTATATAGAGGAGATAATCAGTCATTATATGGAGGAGATAATCAGTCATTATATAGAGGATATAATCAGTCATTATATAGAGGAGATAATCAGTCATTATATAGAGGAGATAATCAGTCATTATATAGAGGAGATAATCAGTCATTATATAGAGGAGATAATCAGTCATTATATAGAGGAGATAATCAGTCATTATATAGAGGAGATAATCAGTCATTATATGGAGGAGATAATCAGTCATTATATAGAGGAGATAATCAGTCATTATATAGAGGAGATAATCAGTCATTATATGGAGGATATAATCAGTCATTATATAGAGGAGATAATCAGTCATTATATAGAGGAGATAATCAGTCATTATATAGAGGAGATAATCAGTCATTATATGGAGATGAGTATTATATAGAGGAGATAATCAGTCATTATATAGAGGAGATAATCAGTCATTATATAGAGGAGATAATCAGTCATTATATAGAGGATATAATCAGTCATTATATGGAGGAGATATCAGTCTTATATAGAGGAGATAATCAGTCATTATATGGAGGATATAATCAGTTCATTAATAGAGGAGATAATCAGTCATTATATAGAGGAGATAATCAGTCATTATATGGAGGAGATAATCAGTCATTATATGGAGGAGATTATATAGAGGAGATAATCAGTCATTATATAGAGGAGATAATCAGTCAATATATAGAGGAGATAATCAGTCATTATATAGAGGATATAATCAGTCATTATATAGAGGAGATAATCAGTCATTATATAGAGGATATAGAGGATAATCAGTCATTATATAGAGGAGATAATCAGTCATTATATAGAGGAGATAATCAGTCATTATATGGAGGAGATAATCAGTCATTATATAGAGGAGATAATCAGTCATTATATAGAGGAGATAATCAGTCATTATATAGAGGAGATAATCAGTCATTATATAGAGGAGATAATCAGTCATTATATAGAGGAGATAATCAGTCATTATATAGAGGAGATAATCAGTCATTATATAGAGGAGATAATCAGTCATTATATAGAGGAGATAATCAGTCATTATATAGAGGAGATAATCAGTCATTATATAGAGGAGATAATCAGTCATTATATGGAGGAGATAATCAGTCATTATATAGAGGAGATAATCAGTCATTATATAGAGGAGATAATCAGTCATTATATAGAGGAGATAATCAGTCATTATATAGAGGAGATAATCAGTCATTATATAGAGGAGATAATCAGTCATTATATGGAGAGATAATCAGTCATTATATAGAGGAGATAATCAGTCATTATATAGAGGAGATAATCAGTCATTATATAGAGGAGATAATCAGTCATTATATGGAGGATATAATCAGTCATTATATAGAGGAGATAATCAGTCATTATATAGAGGAGATAATCAGTCATTATATAGAGGAGATAATCAGTCATTATATGGAGGAGATAATCAGTCATTATATGGAGGATATAAGATATCAGTATTATATAGAGGAGATAATCAGTCATTATATGGAGGAGATAATCAGTCATTATATAGAGGAGATAATCAGTCATTATATAGAGGAGATAATCAGTCATTATATAGAGGAGATAATCAGTCATTATAGTGTGAGATAATCAGTCATTATATAGAGAGATAATCAGTCATTATATAGAGGATATAATCAGTCATATATAGAGGAGATAATCAGTCATTATATAGAGGATATAATCAGTCATTATATAGAGGAGATAATCAGTCATTATATAGAGGATTTAATCAGTCATTATATAAAGGAGATAATCAGTCATTATATAGAGGAGATAATCAGTCATTATATAGAGGATATAATCAGTCATTATATAGAGGAGATAATCAGTCATTATATGGAGGAGATAATCAGTCATTATATAGAGGAGATAATCAGTCATTATATAGAGGAGATAATCAGTCATTATATAGAGGAGATAATCAGTCATTATATAGAGGAGATGATAAGTCATTATATAGAGGAGATAATCAGTCATTATATAGATGATATAATCAGTCATTATATAGAGGAGATAATCTGTCATTATATAGAGGATATAATCAGTCATTATATAGAGGAGATAATCTGTCATTATATAGAGGATATAATCAGTCATTATATAGAGGAGATAATCAGTCATTATATAGAGGATTTAATCAGTCATTATATAAAGGAGATAATCAGTCATTATATAGAGGAGATAATCAGTCATAATATAGAGGAGATAATCAGTCATTGTATAGAGGAGATAATCAGTCATTATATGGAGGAGATAATCAGTCATTATATAGAGGAGATAATCAGTCATTATAAAGAGGAGATAATCAGTCATTATATGGAGGATATAATCAGTCATATTATATAGAGGAGATAATCAGTCATTATATAGAGGATATAATCAGTCATTATATAGAGGAGATAATCAGTCATTATATAGAGGACATAATCAGTCATTATATAGAGGCTATAATCAGTCATTATATAGAGGATATAATCAGTCATTATATAGAGGAGATAATCAGTCATTATATAGAGGACATAATCAGTCATTATATAGAGGATATAAAATCAGTCATTATATAGAGGACATAATCAGTCATTATATAGAGGCGATAATCAGTCATTATATAGAGGATATAATCAGTCATTATATAGAGGAGATAATCAGTCATTATATAGAGGAGATAATCAGTCATTATATGGAGGAGATAATCAGTCATTATATAGAGGAGATAATCAGTCATTATATAGAGGAGATAATCAGTCATTATATAGAGGAGATAATCAGTCATTATATAGAGGAGATAATCAGTCATTATATAGAGGATATAATCAGTCATTATATAATAGAGGAGATAATCAGTCATTATATAGAGGAGATAATCAGTCATTATATAGGAGGAGATAATCAGTCATTATATAGAGGACATAATCAGTCATTATATAGAGGAGATAATCAGTCATTATATAGAGGAGATAATCAGTCATTATATAGAGGAGATAATCAGTCTTTATATAGAGGAGATAATCAGTCATTATATAGAGGAGATAATCAGTCATTATATAGAGGAGATAATCAGTCATTATATAGGAGGAGATAATCAGTCATTATATAGAGGAGATAATCAGTCATTATATAGAGGAGATAATCAGTCATTATATAGAGGAGATAATCAGTCATTATATAGAGGAGATAATCAGTCATTATATGGAGGAGAATATAGAGAGATAATCAGTCATTATATAGAGGAGATAATCAGTCATTATATAGAGGAGATAATCAGTCATTATATGGAGGATATAATCAGTCATTATATAGAGGAGATAATCAGTCATTATATAGAGGAGATAATCAGTCATTATATAGAGGAGATAATCAGTCATTATATAGAGGAGATAATCAGTCATTATATAGAGGAGATAATCAGTCATTATATAGAGGAGATAATCAGTCTTTATATAGAGGAGATAATCAGTCATTATATAGAGGAGATAATCAGTCATTATATAGAGGAGATAATCAGTCATTATATGGAGGATATAATCAGTCATTATATAGAGGAGATAATCAGTCATTATATAGAGGAGATAATCAGTCATTATATAGAGGAGATAATCAGTCATTATATGGAGGAGATAATCAGTCATTATATAGAGGAGATAATCAGTCATTATATAGAGGAGATAATCAGTCATTATATAGAGGAGATAATCAGTCATTATATAGAGGAGATAATCAGTCATTATATGGAGGAGATAATCAGTCATTATATAGAGGAGATAATCAGTCATTATATAGAGGAGATAATCAGTCATTATATAGAGGAGATAATCAGTCATTATATGGAGGAGATAATCAGTCATTATATAGAGGAGATAATCAGTCATTATATAGAGGAGATAATCAGTCATTATATAGAGGAGATAATCAGTCATTATATAGAGGAGATAATCAGTCATTATATAGAGGAGATAATCAGTCATTATATAGAGGAGATAATCAGTCATTATATAGAGGAGATAATCAGTCATTATATAGAGGAGATAATCAGTCATTATATAGAGGAGATAATCAGTCATTATATAGAGGAGATAATCAGTCATTATATAGAGGAGATAATCAGTCATTATATAGAGGAGATAATCAGTCATTATATAGGAGGAGATAATCAGTCATTATATAGAGGAGATAATCAGTCATTATATAGAGGAGATAATCAGTCATTATATAGAGGATATATCAGTCATTATATAGAGGAGATAATCAGTCATTATATAGAGGAGATAATCAGTCATTATATAGAGGAGATAATCAGTCATTATATAGAGGAGATAATCATCCAGTATATAGAGGAGATAATCAGTCATTATATAGAGGAGATAATAAGTCATTATATAGAGGAGATAATCAGTCATTATATGGAGGATATAATCAGTCATTATATGGAGGAGATGTATTATATAGAGGAGATAATCAGTCATTATATGGAGGATATAATCAGTCATTATATAGAGGAGATAATCAGTCATTATATAGAGGAGATAATCAGTCATAATATAGAGGAGATAATCAGTCATTATATGGAGAGAGATTATATAGAGGAGATAATCAGTCGTTATATAGAGGAGATAATCAGTCATTATATAGAGGAGATAATCAGTCATTATATAGAGGATATAATCAGTCATATATAGAGGAGATAAATCAGTCATTATATAGAGATTTAATCAGTCATTATATAAGGAGATGATAAGTCATTATATAGAGGAGATAATCAGTCATTTATATTAGAGGATATAATCAGTCATTATATAGAGGAGATAATCAGTCATTAATATGGAGGAGATAATCAGTCATTATATAGAGGAGATAATCAGTCATTATATAGAGGAGATAATCAGTCATTATATAGAGGAGATAATCAGTCATTATAAAGAGGAGATGATAAGTCATTATATAGAGGAGATAATCAGTCATTATATAGATGATATAATCAGTCATTATATAGAGATAATCTGTCATTATATAGAGGATATAATCAGTCATTATATAGAGGAGATAATCTGTCATTATATAGAGGATATAATCAGTCATTATAGAGAGATAATCAGTCATTATATAGAGGATATAATCAGTCATTAATATAAGGAGATAATTCAGTCATTTGTATAGAGGAGAAATCAGTCATAATATGGAGGAGATAATCAGTCATTATATAGAGGAGATAATCAGTCATTATATGGAGGAGATTATCAGTCATTAAATAGAGAGATAATCAGTCATTATAA